>NC_057801.1:169548747-169834862 GCF_018294505.1 Triticum aestivum | reverse complement strand
CACACTAAGACCCCATCTCACACACACATGCTCTAGGCGGAGCATTTGTTCCTACCACCCTTCATCCAACCTTACCCGTATGATAAAAAATCACCTTAATTTACTTGTATAACATGGACAAATTCCACTTTACTTTAGTAGTTAGCAAAATTACCATTTATACTCTTATAAAAAACTGAGTTGGTGATGATGGTGTGCCTGCCATCTTGTAATATAGACCGTCTGATCTATATCTGACGGATAGAAAGCAAACTATAATAATTTTACAAAAGATACCCACACCTCTCTCCACATCCTTATCCCCCACAACCTCATTGTTGAGCAATTAAAAAGGAAGTCTCTAGAACAATCTAGCATGGTGGCCGCTGCCGCCTGCCGGCGCCGTCCATACTCATGCCTCCGCCCAGTCCGACCACCAGTCACCACCACGCTCCACTCCTCCTGACCTTATCTCTCATCTTTCATTTTTTCGATGAAATTCTCGAGATAACAGTTTTCCAATAAAATTCTTGAGATATCATTAGTTTTTACACATGGGATTATTCCTGCATGGGTCAATCACAACAGGTGTTTTGTAAAAATATGCATATTGATGTTCCGTGCAATGCACGAGCATCTTGCTTGTAATTATATAACGCAAATCACGAGCAGGAAGTGACATTTTTTTACACAACCACGTTAACATGGCCACGCAAATCACTAGCTGAAGTGTAATATCATTATACTTATATCCTGATGCAAAAGGTTGAGTACATGTCTGAAGAGTAGAGTCGCACACACTTACTATGTCTCTCAGAATCTCTCTCTCACACACACCAGTTACGTGAAGCCCACTTAAGCAAACACGTATGTTACAATTTGTGCACCCGCAGGTACATGTGATGCTGCACATTTATTTAAGCCGGACGGCGAACCCAAACAGTAGCTGCATTCATTCCCCTCCCGCCGCCTCTTCTGTGGTCGCCGTCGCCCGGTAGCCATGGCTCGGTCGAATGTAACGACATATGCCATACTCCTGTCGGAGCGGCATTTTAATCTGGAAATTTTAGTGGTCATGCATGCATCTTTTTGTGCTAGCACTCCTATATCAGGGTGACCGGTCGCTTCCCACGGACGTGCGCGGGCAGTGGAAGAGGAAGGATAAGGGAAGCGGGCTGTGGAGTAAAGTTTTTTACCACAAATTCTTAGGAAACTGAGTGCAATAATTGAGTAGTTTTGCAAACTACTAGTACTACACCTGAAACGGTTCAAAACCAATACTCCCTTGCCAGTGCGTACTTCCCGCGTGAAATGGTCAGCGTCACCCTGGAGCGTCAGTGCTGCATTAATGCTCGGCCAGAGCGGAGGCGACCTCTCACTGGCGTCAGCTTTGAAGCAGCACGACGGCCAAGAGAGTGCCGCTTCCCGGTGCACGCGACTGCTCCACGTCGAGGCTGGCCATAGGCCCTGTTTGGATCCATGAGCGTCAGTGCAATAATTGAGTAGTTTTGCAAACTACTAGTACTACACCTGAAACGGTTCAAAATCAATACTCCCTTGCCAGTGCGCACTTCCCGCGTGAAATGGTCAGCGTCACCTTGGAGCGTCAGTGCTGCATTAATGCTCGGCCAGAGCGGAGGCGACCTCTCACTGGCGTCAGCTTTGAAGCAGCGCGACGGCCAAGAGAGTGCCGCTTCCCGGTGCACGTGACTGCTCCGCGTCGAGGCTGGCCATAGGCCCTGTTTGGATCCATGGGTTAGAGTTAGTTTGAGCTAGTTGGGCCTCAAATAGCTAGTATTCAAGCATGAGGGTTAAATTGGAGCAATTTGCACCGAACCCACCAAAAAAAGCTATCCCACCCAAGAGGTGCTAATTGGAGATAGTTCTCATTGGGCCCACTTGAAAATCACTTTTCTCTCTCCATCAAGTGCATTTGTTGTCAATCTAACCCTGTCACCCAAACACCTCTTTCGCTACAGTTAGTTCAGGGTTAGTCATGAGGTAGTCTAACCTCTAGCTAAGTTAGAGTATCCAAACAGGAGCAGTATAGGACATGCAAGTTGCTCAAAGCATACAATCAAATTCGTACGTGAAAGGATCTTTTTTTTAAACGGAACGCGAAAGGATCTTCGAATGATATAATTTTCAAATTATATAAAATCTTATCAATAGTCAAAGGCATCCTCGACGAATACATTAGGACCTATGTAAAATCTTATCAATAGTCAAAACCAAGTGTTCTAAATGAGTTCAAAACGAGAAACTGGACCCACTCACGGCACGGCATGCCTGTCTCGTTTGGTTTGTCGGTCAAAGCGCTTCCTCTTCTTGGCATAACAATAGACTATAGTATTTTTTTAGAATGTTCTTGACATGTCGCTAACATGTGATGAGTTAACCGACCTCAATAGACGGCAAAAACACCGTCCCACCGCACTTTGAGAGAGACGAGGAGCGAGAAGCGATACAGGCTGCTGGATTAGTAGAGTTAGGTGTCGCACGGATGCCAAGAAATATGGTGATAGCGTGGGTTAGCCATGTAGTATGATGTAACTACACTGGGCTGCCGTGTTTCATACTCTTCCAGTCCACTATGGAGATGATTGGTTGATTTTATATCGCTGAATAATATAAAATATTATGAGTGCAGACGCTCCACCACGAGGTTCCTTGCTCCTTCTCGGTCGTCGGGAATCTCTATTCTTCCACTCTTTTTTTGACGTGAGCTTTTTCATCCTTTTGCCAACACGCGAGACATCTAGCATCAAGGTGCACGTGTCATGCAAGAAAATGGAGATAATCAGATAAGCATTGTGTAAGTGAGTCATGCACTTCGATGGCACCTACTACGCAATATTTTTCTCCTCGATGGCACATGAATAGTGCATGAACTCAACGACGGAGCACGGGATGGTAGCCATGACATGGTCAGCCCTTTTTTTGGAGAGAGTACGTACTAAATAATTTTGATGTGTCCCGTCAACTCACAGAATGACGAGAAGCTTGCTTACTACGCCTTCTCCCTCGCCAACGCGTGTGCGGTGGCTCGCAGCACGAGGAGAAACTTTTACTTACAAGCCGCCTTCCCACCTATAGAACTGTCTCGCACTGGCCAATTCCTCTCCAAACACCTAGGGAGGCGGTTGAATCGAACAAATCTAACTTGCTCCAATTTAACCATCATGCTTGGATACTTTAGGGCTATTTGAGACCCAACTAGCTCAAACTAACTCTAACCATTGGATCCAAACAGGGCCATAGTCTGGATGAGTCTCCATCATGGGGAGCCACACTAACTGTGATGATATGGATCGTTCCATCTATATGAAGAACACGTGGGACTGGAACTACAAGACGTACATGTACCCAGGAGTGGACGTACGAACAAAGGTTTTGTAACGCAGTAAGTGAAGTAGAAAGGCACAAATAGTATGAACATGCGTGTCATATAGGCATTTGTCTCTTACTACGTACCCCTAGATGTTGTACGTGCAATGCATGGTGATGTTATGGAGTACATGCCTAAGTACTCTACTGCTACTATATTAATTGGAGGCACATATTAGCTTTTATATTTGTTTACGTGTATGCCCCGAGACCTTCCAACTAGACATGTCTTTCTCTCCGGGTCGCACTTTGTATCGCTCATACCACTAGTACTACTATGTGTGGTCTCCGACCCAGAAGTGGAAGAAGTGGAGACACTCTACCACGCTGTTCATGTCCCACTCCTTTCGCTGACGTGTGGGATATCCAGCACGTGCTGTGTTTGGCACTCCTTCATCGTAAGAGTTGAAATGCTAGCATTCATCAAAAATAAAAAATAAATATAAATCAGTAGTGATACTATACCACACGGTTTTCTTGCTCCTCGATATCGGAAAGAATACTTCCGTTCGCCAACATGTGAGACGTCGACCATCCTGGTCCACTTGCCATGCACGCAAAACTCCAAGGGAGAGTCACCCTGGTCGTCGCGTCGCAGTAATAATGACTAATGAGCCGTCAAATCACAGGCCCAACCTTTCCCACTGTGAAGTTGCTCGGACGAAGGAACCATCATGACTTCGTTGAATTCCACTTCTTGAAGAAAACTACTGTACCAGCAGTACTACTAGCTACAGTAGTTACTCCAGCAGAGGCCTCCTTTCGTTCATAGGATAGGAAGTTTATAGGATTATGAAAATCATAAGAAGTGAGATGACATGGATCTCAATTCCTATAGAGAAAGAGATGTCATTTGATGCATAGGATAGGAAATTTTCCATTGAGTCTAGGCTAATGTACTGGTAATTTGCTCTAAAAACTATAGTAGTAACTAGTAGTACTGGTACATGCTCGTACTCAGACACAAACACACACACTAACTACTAGTACTACTACTTCTCACATGCTGGCCAGACGCCGTCGTTCTCCTTCCCTAGTTTGACGGCAACACCCCACCGTGCTTGGATCTCCACCGACCTCTCCGCAATAGCACGTGCGTCCTCTTCTTTCTTGCGGCGGCGGGCCTCTCTTTTCTTGAGTTCTTTCTAACTTTCCGCTCCCTCTATGCGGCTTTGGCCGCCTCTTGCTCTACCGCCCATTCGGCCTTGGCAGCTTCAAATTCCGCCCACATAGGTGTGAGGTTGCGAGCGGCGATGAACTCGGCACGGTGGGATGCCATCGCTTCCCTACCATTTTGTGTGTGGTCGTGGGCGGCGAGGAACTCAGCGCGGCGGGATGCCATCGCTTCCTTACCGGTTAGTGTGCGACATGGTGGCATGAACAACGCTTGGTGAGAGCCCTAGGGTGGAGTGGCCGGGCAACCGTATAGTGCATTGGTTTGTCAAGAGCTCAAGGACAGAAGACGAAGGAAATTTGGATTCCCCTTCAATCCTGGTCATTTATTACCGAGTAAAATGCATTGGCGGTCATCGAACTTGTCTTGATAGCTCACTTTGATCATTGTATATGAGATATGGTGATTATACGTTCACTGGCTTAGTGTATAGCTATGTATTTGTCTGGCTGACCAGTTAAACAATCCGCATGCGCCCCTTCAACTCATGTTCTTTATCTATCTATCTATGTGGGACTACCTGTCAGTGGAGAAAGAAATAAAAACCAAAATTATGCGTATGTGAGGAATCAAACCACAGACTCGTTGCTGCAACGCACACTCGTCAGCCACATGAAAATTAAATACTTTGCGTTAAATGCATAAACAGATTTTTTTTATATTATACGTGATGCACACATTAGCGCACACCGTCCATAGAGGCAAGTAGCATGTACGCATGCAGACACTCGCGCTCACGCTGCCAAACCATGCTAATGCATGCACGTCACCCTCTCAATCAAAGTCCTGCTCATGGCGCAACGCAAACGATGAGCCCATCACCTGCGTGCCCTGGCGGTGCCTGACATTTCTGTTTAGACGTTTGATGGAGGCCTCTGTGAACGCCAAGCATGTATTCACCTAGCTCAACACCAACGTTCATACTCGGGAGCGCCTTGCTCATGTATATCGTCCATCACAATGACAATATATAAAACAGCCTAGCTAGAGAGGGTACTATGGTACAGAGTATGTACTATCGTGAGCGACCGATCATAATGCCACTGCACACGAGTGTGTGTCTGATCGATTTGTCCATTATTCGTAAGTTATGCATGGTTGTGTGGTGTCTAATGGTGGTTGTCGAAGGCTAGCTGGTGACAAGAGCGGTTGCGTGGACGCCTGGTTGTCAATATGTGCCGCATACGCTTCAAAGGCTCATCCTCCATGAGTTCACATTTTACCACCATGCGAGCGTCTGACCGCCTTGGTCTACGAAACCCCTTTCATCGCTAGCGCGCGCTTCCCACCTGAAACAGTCACCGTCTCTCCAGAACACCAATGTCGCATTCATCGGACTTAACTGCAGGTGCAGTTAGTGTGTCACTGACATGCGGGCCAGAATCCCGTTGGGCCCAGATGTCAGTAACCCAATGCACCTGCAATTAAGTCATTGAAGCAGCGTCCGCATTCACGCACGACGAACCTACTCTGATGCCAGCTGTCCATCCATCTGCCGCGACTCATTGCCATTCGCCTGCTATATTAACTTGAGCCCCAGCTCCTAGCCATAGCCAAAGACCCACACTCATTTCCTCCGGTCCCTTCCTTCTGTTGGCACCACTCCAACCATGGCCTCCTGGCGCTCCAAAGCTCTCTTGGACGTACTGTCGCAGGAGTAGACGAAGGACATTGGCGGCTTCGTTCCGGGCACGCTCCAAAGCTCTCTTCGACGTACTGTCGCAGGAGCAGATGAAGGAGATCACCGGCTCCCCCTGGACGCCCTCCGCCGTCACGACCACGAAGCTGGGGCGCATGCGCGAGCGTAGCCGGCAGCGAGGAAGAGTAGTACACGGTAGGTCGCCACCGCTCTGGTCCCAGGAAGGCCACCGCTACTCCACTCAGTCGATGCCAACCTTGGTGGGGTAAACATCGGTGACCAATTAGCCGCTTGACAACGACGTGGAGGCGGAAATCTTCAGAACCTTGTGCTCCAGAGGAGGAGGTTATCGAGGCAGATGAGGAGGAGGCAAAGGCAATGTCCGGCTTTCTCGGGTTCATGGCCGTACATGGTGGTCGGGCATCAGCGAACGTTTAGATTAGGTTTACAGTAGGTTTTAGTAGGGTTTGTGCGAAATATGTAATGGATTTCATCCTGTTTGTAGGAAAAGTTTTCATAATGTAATGAATTTCATCCAGTTAATTTGAAATTTGCTTTGTTTGCACGAATTTCGTCCGGTTAGTTCATATAGTTATCGAAAGGTATGCGGGCATCATCGGATGGCATCCATCAGTGTCCACAGACAGACGCCGGTGTAAATTTGCGGGCCAGCGCTGGAGATGCCCTAACTATCATGCTATAATCAGAAACAGTGCTCCATTATATGGCAAGGAACAGTTATCCCTCGATCAAAATCAGATCCGTTGTGTTTCGCACTCCTCCGCAGTGTAAACTCTTACTTACATAAAAATGGAGCAAGTGGACGGCACTATAGCACGTCATATCACTCAAACTAGCCCGCCTAATGCGCGGGAAAGCACCGCCCTCGTCATTTTGTTCTGGATTTGTATCGATTGATTGCACAGAAATGTTATGCTTTGCAAGTTCAAAAGGAAAAGGTGGCACACTTACAACTCGTACGCATCGCACCCCTAACAGTCCGGCTCGCACACCGCTCACCGAGGGGACATGCGTTGTCGTGCAATTTCAATGACATGTGGGACTGCAATTGAATAAACCGTCGATAGCCAAAATCCAATCGCTCGGCGGGTGTCGACTGAGAAGAGAGAGACGGGGGAGGTGTCGTGGTTCTAAGTCTGACAGTAGTGTAGGGGGGTACTAAGGGAGAGGCAAGATCCTAGCTATGGAGTAGTTGTACACGCAAGAGTTTTACGAGTTCAGGCCCTTCTCGGAGGAAGTAACAGCCCTATGTCTTGGAGCCCGGAGGCGGTCGACTGGATTATATGCGTATGAGTTACAGGGGTGTGAACCCTTTACACTGAGGAGGGGGTGGCTTATATAGAGTTCGCCAGACTCCTCCAACCATCAGTTATGCAGGGTTTAAAGTACATTAAGACCGGGGGTTACTGGTAACGCCCACATAAAGTGCTATGAAGACCATAAAGGCTATTTAATGACAAACCGTTGCGTGCAGAGTGACTTTAGATCTCCTGTCTGTCGAGTGGTTAGCTTCATGGTCGAGTGGTTATCTTCATGGTCGAGTGTCCTAGAGTCTGTCGAGTGGATCCCCTCTAGGTCGACTGTCAGGTAGTTTCTTCTAGAGATGTCCTTGGGTAGGGTAGTTTAGACAGGTCCATGACCCTACCCTAGGTACATAGCTTCATCATTTGCCCCCGAATGGATCGAGGTTTGAGTGGGGAAGGAGTTGAGAATTCTTCCGACCCATTTCTCGTGCTATGAGTATGTCTTGTCTTGGATCAATGAATTTTTAGATGACGGCACCAACTTCTTTTTCAGTCGCCTTGATCCATTCTTTGTATCTGTTGAGTGAAGTCTTTGCTTGGAGAGCTCCGAGTGATAGAGTGGAGGAGATCTTCCGTCAGACGAGTTGTTCTGCAACCCGTGGATTTTGCGGGATTCAAATTTTGGGAAGCGCGCGGGACGGGGCGTAGCCGCAGCAATCGGACGGGATAAGGTAGGGACGCCTCGATCTCCGTGCCACCTTTTTCGCCACATATCGCGTGCGCGACTGTTATGGGATTTGACAGGACCGTCCGGGCCTACATGTCAGCCACTCGGAAGCAGCCTTATATAAAGCGCCGGACGGGGTTTTTTCAACAGTGCGCCTTCATTTCCTCCTCTCTTCTCCAGATTTCTCCGCCGCATTTGCTTCTGCCTCAGTGCCGCTGCTTCGTGCGTGCTTCGCCGGCGACGATGGTGAAGGAGAAGACGGCGGCCCTGGAGCGAGCGAAGAAAGCGACGGCGAAGGCGAAGGGGAGGGGAACCAGTCGGAATGGCTCTTCATCGAGGACCGGCCTGCCGCCGGGCTGGATCCAGGGCGACTAGATCCGCTCGACAATTAGTCAAGCGGATCTCAACGACCTGGCTGACGAAGGGCTGATCCCCCATGGATCGGCGCGGCTCCCGGGGAGGGAGTCAGAGCCGCAGCCTCAGGAGGGTGAGTGCGTTCTTCTGGCCACCCACGTCGACCGTGGGTTCTCTTTGCCGCCCCACCCTTTCTCCCGGGGGTTTCTGAATTTCTTTGGGGCACAACTCCACCACTTCACGCCCAACACCATAGTGTATCTCGCCGCTTACGTGTCTTTGTGCGAGTGCTTCTTGGGGTGCCGGCCTCACTGGGGCCTCTTTAAACACATCTTCACCTGTCGCTCCCAGATAGTGAAGAAGGAAAATCCAAGTGATGAGAGGACACATGTGATTCAGATGTGTGGGGGCCTTGGGATCCAGTTGAGAGGGAAAAGTTCTTTTCCAACCATGGTTTTGCCCGACTCCGTCCGTGGGTGGCAGTCGACTTGGTTTTACTGCAAGGACCAGCCGACGCCAGGGCTATTGACTGGGCTCCCTCCCTTTTCCATGGAGCGAGTGAGGAAGCCCTCCTCTTTGAAGATGGTCCCGGAGGAGAAGGCGCAGGTGAGGGTGCTGGTCGAGCGTGTCGTGCAGCTCATCTGCGACGGGGTGACTAGTATGGACCTCCTGGAGGTCTTCCTCCGACGGCGCATCCATCCGCTCCAATTTCGAGATCATCCTATGTGGATGTATTCTGGAGCTGAGGACACCAGTCGGATCCACCCGGAGGAGATCGACGGTGCCATGCTGGAGCGGTGGATAGGAAGCATTACGAGGAACAAGGACAACCCTCGAGGAGCCAGGAGGGTCGTTCCACTCGACCAATCGTATGAAGTTGACAAGGTCCAATTCTTCACTTCCGACTGTGATTCTGCTTTTTCCATTCTGTCTGCTTGAAATCAGCCGACTGACTTTTGTCTTCTTTGTTGTCTTCTAGGCCACGACTGAGATGTACTCAATGCCCAATGGGGCGCAGGAACAAGCCGAGGAGGGAGAGGCGAGTGGAGGTGAAAGTGAGGAGGAGGAGTGGCAATCTGACGGCGAGGGGGAAGAGGTTGAAGACGGCTCTAGCGAGGAGGAGGAGGAAATGGAAGTCGATCCTCCTCGCACGGAAAGGCGATCTAAGCTCGCCCACGACCCCGCGAGGGAGCACGACAAATCGGTTGCGCCCATCGTGCCGTCGACTAAGCACCCTCGGGCGGCCTCTCCGGCGCCGACTGAAAAAGCGCCGAAGCATCCGGGGGCGGAGTCATCAAAGCCGCCGAAGGCCTTGCCCAAGATGAAAATGGCCATTCCCACCATCTCCGGGTAACAGCAGGATTTGTGTTTCCTTGTTCAGCTCGAGCGAACTTCTGGTCGACTCATCGACTAACCGACTAGTTTCTGAAATTTGCAGCGCTGCTACCTCCGAGACCTCCGCCAAGGATGGCGACCAAGAAATGGAAGACACTGTCACCTCCAACCCTGGTACGTTCTCTTGTAGTTTTCTCTTTTGGTCGATTGGATCTTCGTTTCCAACTCTGGATTTATCTTGCAGCTCCTCGTCACGTCATTGATCTCCCTGACGACGATGACGAGGTGCCCCTGAGGGCGAGGAAGAGTAGAAAGGACCCGACTGGCAAGGCCACTCGGACTGCGTCAGCACCTGAGGTACTGGTTCGAGATGGTGGCGACATCGCTCAGCATTCCGTGACCTTCGCTGTGCCACTGGCGAGTGCCCGGCCTTTGTCGTCGACTGCTGAACCGCCCTCCCTTTTCGCCACACACCACGTCCCAGAGGACCAGGCGGGCGCTGCTTAGGAGGCTATATGCCAGGCGAGGATTATGATGGAACAGGTGAAGGCGATCCGGGAAGCCAGCCAAGCGGCTTATGATGCAAGCTCAGCCCTTTAGAGCAATGTCCAGGTTAGTTGGTAACCGCCTGTTCTGTTAGGATATGTTATCTGAAGACTTTCTTTCCAACAATCTTTGTGTCTGTACACCCACTGGGTGTGTCGATTGGGTTTGTAGACTGGTGGGGGCACGCTGAGTGCACCCACTTGGTGTAGTCCCCAAGACTATGGTGGACTGCTGGCAGTCGACTGTAGTCTTTGTAGTTGTAATTTCTTCACTCGGTCTGGTCGGACCATGTCGAGTGGAACATTAGGACCTGTGGGGGCACGCTGAGTGCACCCACTGGGTGTAGTCCCCGAGGCTATGGTGGACTGCTGGCAGCCGACTATAGTCTGAAGAACTCTCTCTTTCCCTTTTTTATAGATTATGATGAGACCATAATCTCTTTGTTCCTTTCAGTCGACTAATCGGATCGAGTCGGTAGAACTAGTGGGGGCACGCTGAGTGCACCCACTGGGTGTAGTCCCCAAGACTACTGTTGAATATTTTGATTCGACTGTTGTCTTAGAAACGTTACTCTTTTTATCTTAGACACTCGGAAGCAACCTCTGTTTGATGTCTGTCGACTAACTCTTTGCAGAAATCTTGCGAGCTCGTGGCCCATTATACTGAGATGGAAAAGAAACATGTCCAGCTCGACCTTGACTTGAAACTTATTCAGGAGAACTTTCAGAAGGTGAAGGACGAGGCAAAAGGTACGATTGGTGAGAACTCGACGACTGTTTCCATCCTTCTGCACATTATTGATTCTGACCTCCTTGTCATTTTGCAAAAAAAACGAAGGAGGCTCTGAAGAAGAAGGACCAGGAACTTGTTGAAGCGCAGAAGGTGGCTCTGGACAAAACGAAGCTTGCAGAAGAGAAGCTGGCTTCAGTCGGCAAACTTGAAGAAGAGAACATCAACCTGAAAGCTGCTCTCGACGCGGCCAACAAGGAAGTCAACCGTCTGAAGAACGACAAGATTGCTCTGAGTGACAAGGCTAGTGAACTAGTGGGGAATAAGAATGATCTGGAAGCTTATCTGGGAGGGCTCGCCAAGAAGTTGTTCCTCATGCTTGAAGGTAACCTTTCTCACTCGACAGACTTGTCACCGTTGATTCGTCGCGGAACCGCTGGTTTATGTTTGACTTGTGTGTACAGAATTTTGCCAAAATTTTGAGGAGGAGACCAGTCGAGTGGAGACAGGCCTGGATCCCATCAACTCTCCTGTGAAGGATGACACTGCCATGAACATGCTCCGACTGGAGTCACGAGTCGCTGGTGTGGTTGACTTTCTTGCCCGACTGAAGGTGCAGAACGTCGCGAATCGACACGACACTCTGGCCAGGGGAGACGCTTCAGAACGACCTCGAGTCTTTGATGACTCGACTGAATGAAGTCCCAAGCCGAGTGCAAGAATGGAAGAAGTCTTCTGCCAGGTGCGGTGCTGATGTAGCTCTGTCTTTAGTCCTTGTTCACTGCAAAGATGCACGAGAGGAAAAGCTGGCATCCCTCAAGGTGGCCAATACTAAGAAGCATGACTTCCGATCCTTCATGGAGACATTCATTGCTGCTGCCACTCGGATTGCTGCTGGAATCGACCTCAACGAGTTTGTCGCGCCTTCCAGTCCTCCATCGGAGGAGTAAAAAACTTCTATGCTTGATGCCTTAAATTTGCCTCGGAATGCCGAGTGGTTTTTGTAACCGATAAACTTTAACAGGCTCGATGCCTAAGCACTTCTGGATCCGTAGGATGCTATCTGAACTTGGGTTTGCGGTTGAATATGTTTGCATTTGTCTTCGAACGAACATTGCTCTTCGCTCGGAATATATTTTGTGCTTGGGATGTGCTCTTGCAGGTTGGAGCACAGATTTCAATCGACTTGCGTCCTTGCGGCCCAGGATGTAGCGCACATTGTATTTGTGCCAAAGCTCGAAGGAGAAGGTAGCAGTCGACTTGCACATCGCCATCCTTGCAGAGCGCATGTTGTATTTGTGCCGAAGCCCGGAGGAGAAGGTAACAGTCGACCTGCACCTCGTCGTCCTTGCGGGTCGGAACGATTTTCGTACTTAGGCGAGTGTTGGACTGCAGCTAAGCCTCCGAGTGTGAGGCAGACTCACCACTCGGTAGAATTTTAAACACTTAGGCGAGCACTGGGCTGCAGCTAAGCCTCCGAGTGAGAGGCAGATTCACCAGTCGATAGGATTTCAAATGCTTAGGCGAGTTCTGGACTGCAGCTAAGCCCCCAAGTGAGAGGCAGACTCACCACTCGGTAGGATTTTAAACACTTAGGCGAGCACTGGACTGCAGCTAAGCCCCCAAGTGAGAGGCAGACTCACCACTCGGTAGGATTATAAACACTTAGGCGAGCACTGGACTGCAGCTAAGCCTCCGAGTGAGGGACAGACTCACCACTCGTTAGGATTTCGAATACTTAGGCGAGTACTGGACCGCAGCTAAGCCCCCGAGTGAGAGGCAGACTCACCACTCGATAGGACTTTAAACACTTAGGTGAGCACTGGACTGCAACTAAGCCTCCGAGTGAGAGACAGACTCACCACTTGGTAGGATTTCAAATACTTAGGCGAGTACTGGACTGCAGCTAAGCCCCCGAGTGAGAGACAGACTCACCACTCAGTAGGATTTCAAATACTTAGGCGAGTACTGGACCACAGCTAAGCCCCCGAGTGAGAGATAGACTCACCACTCGGTAGGATTTTAAACAGTTAGGCGAGCACTGGACTGCAGCTAAGCCTCCGAGTGAGAGACAGACTCACCACTCGGTAGGATTTCAATACTTAGGAGAGTACTGGACCGCAGCTAAGCCCCCGAGTGAGAGACAGACTCACCACTCGGTAGGATCTCAAATACTTAGGCGAGTACTGGACCGCAGCTAAGCCCCCGAGTGAGAGACAGACTCACCACTCGGTAGAATTTCACACTTAGGCAAGTACTGGACTGCAGCTAAGCCCCCGAGTGGGAGGTTTGCTCTCCACTCAGTAGGACTTTTAAACACTTAGGCGAGTATTGGACTACAGCTAAGCCCCCGAGTGGGAGGTTTGCTCTCCACTCGGTAGGATTTCAAACACTTAGGCGAGTATTGGACTGTAGCTAAGCCCGTGAGTGGGAGGTTTGCTCTCCACTCGGTAGGATTTCAAACACTTAGGCGAGTACTGGACTGCAGCTAAGCCCCCGAGTGGGAGGTTTGCTCTCCACTCGGTAGGATTTCAAACACTTAGGCGAAACGGATTCGCAGCTAAGCCCCCGAGTGGGAGGTTTGCTCTTCACTCGGTAGGTTTTCAAACACTTAGGTGAAACGGATTCGCAGCTAAGCCCCCGAGTGGGAGGTTTGCTCTTCACTCAGTAGGTTTTGAAACACTTAGGCGAAACAAATTTGCAGCTAAGTCTCCGAGTGAGAGGCTTGCTCGTCACTCGGCAGGATTTTTTTTACAAACTTAGGTGAAACGGATTCGCAGCTAAGCCACCCACTGGGGGATTTCTTACATAAGCAATAGCAGCAACAATTAATGGGAAAATAATAACACTTTTGTCTTTGATAGATAAACTACAGGAGTAGTTTTATTATATCTCATCTGAGTGAGTACTTAACTGTAAAAGGGGCGGAGCAAATCCGCATTCCAAGCTCGTGGCTCATCAATCTGGCGATCGACGTTGTAAAGACGGTATGCTCTGTTGTGGAGAACTTTGGTGACGATGAAGGGGCCTTCCCAAGTAGGGGCGAGTTTGTGTGGCTTCTGTTGGTCCACTCGGAGGACCAAGTCTCCTTCTTGGAAGGCTCGGCTCTTCACATTTCTGGCGTAGAATCGATGCAAGTCTTGCTGATAGATGGTCGATCGGATCATGGCCATCTCTCTTTCTTCTTCCAGAAGGTCGACTACGTCCTGCCGGGCTTGCTCTGCTTCGACTTCATTGTAGAGCTCGACTCACGGTGCATTGTGAAGTAGGTCACTTGGTAGAACCGCTTCAGCTCCATAGACCAGAAAGAATGGAGTTCTCCCAGTCGATCGATTTGGGGTAGTCCTCAATCCCCAAAGAACTGATGGAAGTTCGTCGACCCACGCGCCTGCTGCGTGCTTGAGATCACGCATCAACCGGGGTTTCAGTCCTTTGAGAATTAGGCCATTTGGTCTTTCTGCTTGTCCATTCGACTGGGGGTGGGCGACTGAAGCGTAGTCGACGCGTGTGCCTTGAGAAGCGCAGAAGGCTTTGAATTGATCGGAATCGAAGTTTGACCCATTATCGGTGATGATGCTATGCGGAACTCCATATCTGAATATCAATTCTCTGATGAAGCTGATGGCAGTGCCAGCATCAAGATTTTTAATAGGCTTGGCTTCGATCCACTTGGTGAACTTGTCGACTGCCACCAGTACATGGGTGAAGCCGCTCCTGCCAGTTCTCAGTGGTCCAACCATATCTAACCCCCAAACGGCGAAAGGCGAGAAGATTGGAATGGTCTTCAGGGCTGAGGCGGGCTTGTGCGACATGTTGGAGTAGAACTGACATCCTTCACACTTGTCGACTATCTCCTTCGCCATTTCATTTGCTCTGGGCCAGTAAAAACCCGCTCGGTATGCTTTAGCCACGATAGTCCGAGAGGACGCATGATGGCCACAGGTCCCCGAGTGGATGTCGTTGAGAATTATCCGACCCTCTTCCAGCGTTATGCATTTCTGACTGGCTCCAGTCGCGCTTTCTCTGTACAACTGTCCCTTCATGACAGTAAAGGACTTGGATCGACGAACGATCTGTCGAGCCTCTTCTTCGTTCTTTGGGAGCTCTTTCCTTAGGATATATGCGATGTAAGGCACTGTCCAGTCAGGAGTGATAACCAAAACTTCCATGATCAGGTCGACCACTGCTGGAACCTCGACTTCAGTCGGATCCGTGGCACTTTTCGGTTGCGGGGCTTCTTCGGTGAAAGGGTCCTCTTGAACTGACGGCGCGTGGATATGCTCCAAAAACACACCACTGGGAATGGCTTCTCTCTTGGAACCTATCTTTGCCAAATCATCGGCTGCTTGATTCTTCAGTCGGGGTATATGGTGAAGCTCTAACCCCTCGAATTTCTTCTCCAGCTTTCTTACTGCATTGCAGTAACCAGTCATAGCTGGGCTTCTAACGTCCCACTCCTTCATCACTTGGTTAACCACCAAATCTGAGTCACCATAGACCATGAGGCGACGGATGCCGAGTGAAATGGCCATACGCAACCCGTACAAAGTGCTTCGTATTCTGCTTCGTTGTTGGAGGAATCAAAGTGAATCTGGAGTACATATCTGAGCTTATCTCCTCGGGGGGAAACCAACACTACCCCAGCACCAGAACCATTCAGCATCTTAGAGCCATCAAAGAACATGGTCCAGTGCTCCGAGTGAACTTGAGTCGGCAGTTGCTGTTCAGTCCACTCGGCGAGGAAATCTGCTATTGCTTGGGACTTGATAGCTTTCTTTGCCTCAAATCTGATATCCAGGGGAAGGAGTTCAATCGCCCATTTTGCCACTCGACCAGTTGCCTCTCTGTTGTGCAGAATCTCTGACAATGGGGCGTCGCTGACGACTGTAATGGTATGGTCAGAGAAGTAGTGAGCAACTTTCTTCGTGGTCATATAAATCCCATATACAAGCTTCTGATAATGAGGGTATCTTTGCTTCGATGGGGTCAGGACTTCAGAGATGTAATATACTGGGCGTTCAACTTTGAAGGCTTTCCCTTCTTCTTCCCGCTCGACCGTAAGTACTGTACCGACGACTTGTCCTGTGGCTGCAATGTAAAGCAGCAAAGGCTCTTTGCTGATCGGGGCAGCAAGCACCGGCTGGGTGGAAAGCAGGGCTTTTAGCTCTGCAAACGCTGCATCAGCTTCAGGAGTCCACTCGAACTTGTCTGACTTCTTCATCAGTCGGTAAAGAGGTAATGCCTTCTCACCGAGACGAGAGATGAATCGACTTAAAGCGGCCAAGCAACCAGTAAGCTTCTGAACATCGTGCGCACGCACAGGTCGTTTCATTCGGAGTATAGTGCCCACTTTCTCTGGGTTTGCGTCGATTCCTCGTTCGGAAACGAGAAAACCGAGTAACTTTCCGCCAGGAACTCTGAATGTGCACTTGGATGGATTAAGCTTGATATCATACCTCCTGAGGTTGGCAAATGTTTCAGCGAGGTCAGTCAGCAGGTCGGAACCTTTCCGTGACTTGACCACAATGTCATCCATGTATGCTTCCACATTCCGACTGATTTGAGTGAGCAAACACTTCTGAATCATCCTCATGAACGTGGCTCCAGCATTCTTGAGGCCGAATGGCATGGTGACATAACAGAAGCACCCGAATGGGGTGATGAAAGCTGTTTTGATCTCATCGGGTCCATACAGACGGATCTGATGGTACCCGGAATAGGCGTCTAAGAAAGACAGTCGCTCACATCCCGCAGTCGAGTCGACTATTTGGTCGATGCGGGGGAGAGGAAAATGATCTTTCGGGCAGGCCCGATTGATATGTTTAAAGTCAATGCACATGCGAAGTGACTTGTCCTTCTTGGGGACCATGACAACATTGGCGAGCCACTCGGAGTGGTAAATTTCTCAGATAAACTATGCTACTAAGAGCCGAGCCACCTCTTCGCCAATAGCCTTCCTTTTCTGGACGGCGGACCGTCGCAGATGTTCCTTGACAGGTTTTGCCTTTGAATCGACTCGTAGACGGTGCTCAGCCAGCCCCCTGGGTACACCTGGCATGTCAGAAGGCTTCCATGCGAAGATGTCCCAGTTCTCACGGAGGAACTGGATGAGCGCTTCTTCCTATTTGGGGTCGAGTGTTGTGGAGATATTAGTTGGAGCAGCGTTGGGGTCGGTCGGGTGGATGTGAACTGGCTTCGTCTCACCGGACGACTGAAACGCTGATTCCGTAGCGGGCTTCTTGGCTCGTAACAAATCACTCGGGTCTGCATTTCTCTGGTGTTCCTGCCACTCTTCTGCTACCATCTGAGCTTCGGCGATCTTTGAGCCTTTCTGAAAGCACTCTTCTGCCTTCTTGCGATTACCAGTAATAGTGATCACGCCTTTAGGGCCAGGTATCTTCAATTTGAGGTATAAGTAACATGGTCGAGCCATAAAACGTGCATAGGCTGGCCTGCCCAAAATAGCGTGATAGGCACTCTGGAAATCCACAACCTCAAATGTCAACTTTTCTTTGCGGAAGTTTTTGGAATCACTAAAAACCA
Organism: Triticum aestivum; assembly: GCF_018294505.1. Lineage (NCBI taxonomy): Eukaryota > Viridiplantae > Streptophyta > Magnoliopsida > Poales > Poaceae > Triticum > Triticum aestivum. The sequence continues at coordinate 169,817,184 of NC_057801.1, read as the reverse complement.
CATCGAGAGCAATCTGGCCGAGTGACGCGGCCTTCTTGCCAGGAATGACTCCATAGAAACTCATGTTGCTTGTGCTGAGTCTGGACATCGGAATGCCCATCCCTTTCAATGTCTCTGCGTACAGTATGTTCAAACTACTGCCGCCGTCCATCAACACTTCAGTCAGTCGAGTACCTTCGACAACTGGGTTGACCACCAGAGCTTGCCTCCTAGGGGTGGCTATGTGCGTCGAGTGATCACACTGGTCGAATGTGATGGCCGTCTGAGACCACTTCAGATAATTGGGTGTCGCCGGAGCAACCATATTCACCTCTCGGTTTATAACTTTCAGTCGACTTTTGCTCTCAATGTCAGCAAAAATCACCAGAGTGGAATTGACCTGAGGATATTCCTCGTCACTATCCCCCTTGTCCTCAACTTTGTCCGACTCCTTTTCCTTATCCTTGGACTGTTTCCCTTGGAACGGTTGTATCAAGAGTCGACACTGTCGAGTGGTATGCTTTGGGTAAATGAAATTACCCTCTTCATCTTTCTTCGTGTGGATGTGACACGGCAAATCCATCACGTCATTTCCTTCTTTATCCTTCACTTTCTTGGGGTTCCAAGGCCCTTTGGGCTTCCCTTTGAACTTTCCTTGAGTCACGGCCAAGGCTTCTCCAGGAGCAGCTGGCTCGGCTTTCCGCTTTTGCTTCCGACTGGAGTTCCCTCCTCCGGTTTCCTGGGCGACTGACTTGTGCTTGCCACTCCGGAGACGAACCTCTTCCTCACCATTGGCATATTTGGTGGCTATCTCCATCATTCGACTCAGAGACATGTCTCCGGTTCGACCGAATTTCAGGCTTAGCTCTCTGTACTTAACGCCTTCCTTGAAGGCGCAGACTGCCTGGTGATCAGATACATTCTCTACCGTGTGATGTACTGTGAGCCATCTCTGGATGTAATCTCTCAAAGTCTCATTCGACTTCTGCACACAAGATTGCAGTTCTGTCAGTCTTGCTGGTCGCTTGCATGTTCCTTCAAACATTTTGACAAACACTCGGGAAAGATCTTCCCACGTATAAATGCTGCTGGGTGTCAACTGATTCAGCCATGCTCTGGCTGATCCCTCCAACATAAGAGGCAGATGTTTCATGGCCACCTCGTCATTTCCGCCGCCGATCTAGACAACCACTTGGTAGTCTTCAAGCCAAGTATCAGGCTTAGACTCACCATTGAACTTACTGACTCCAGTCGCCAACCTGAAGTTGGGGAGAATCACTGCGGCCCTGATGGCTCTACAGAAACACTCTGGTCCTGAGACATGCACTCGGCTGCTGGTGGGTACATCTCTGTCGTGACCCTCTATGTGAGCTCTGTTCTGGTCGACCAGACCTTGAACGATGATGGACCTCGCATCAAAGCCTGGTTCCCTGGGGTCGACTGGAATCCTTCGCCCACCACTGTGCTGGCGTCTATCATCCTGCTGTCGAGGTGCGTAGGATCCATCCCTTGGGGGAGGGGTGGGCAGTCGACGTCGATCATCGCGATTGAATCGGTGATCATACTGCTCACGGTTCTTGTACTGATCGTGCCGGTCTCCACGCCCCTCACGCCTCGGGGGCGATCTGGGGCTATGAGCCGACTGGACCGTATTCGCAGCCACGGATCTGCTGTGAATCCTGTTCCGTGACTGTGATACAGTTGAATTTTGATCTCCTGCTGCCCGGAGCAAATCTCTGATCTGCATCAAGCCTCTGCCAGCCTCTGACTGGGAAGGCTGAATTGATTCTGCTATACGGGGTGCAGCTACTAAATTCTGAATCGGAGTTCGATATACCTGAGTCAGTGGTGGAAAGAGCTAACGTCGACTGGAGTTCGAGACCCGCTGCCGTGCACGCTCGTTGAGTGCTCGCTGAAGGTTCTCCAGTCGAGTGCGCTCAGCCAAGTTGGCCAAGCGCGTCCTCTAAGGCGCGAGCCTCAGGGGTTTCTCCAACGATAGGTGTGTGAAGTGCATCCATGTTTCGGCGGCGAAGTTCTTCCCTCTGCAGCGAACTGAGGGGCTCGGGGAGGTATTCCTCATGGGCGTGCGATGGATCGCCTCCGCCGTCACCTCCCTCGGCGCCGGGAAAGCCGGGGGGACCGTGTGGTCCATTGACCATCAGGACCTCCGCCGCTGGATCACTGCTATCGCACTCGGATGCAGTCTCTGCGGAGCCAGTCGACAGGTCGAACAGGCCGTAGAGAGATTCGTCGGGCTCGATTGTCGCGACTTGGGCGGTGGTCGACTGGCGAGCCACCGCGTGCCTCACCCACCGCTGAAGCCTCGACCAACCGGAGCGCTTGCGCCGGCGGGAAGCTGGGAGGGAGGATGACACAAAAACCGGTCGATACTGGGTCGACGGTTGCCGCAGGAGGACGCCGCGGACGCATGCGCGAAAATGCATCGCTCCGCGGACTGGGAGTGCGTCGATGTCGAGCGGGGCCTCCTGAAGCCAGGCAGAGTCGTCGGCGACGAACGTGAGCGCGCCGAGACGGATCTCGCGGCCCTCAACCAAAACTCCGCCTGAAACCATGATGAAGGAGATCGGAAAAAATTGCAACTTCTCCAATAAGTCGCTAAGACACCTGCCCCACGGTGGGCGCCAACTGTCGTCGTTCTAAGTCTGACAGTAGTGTAGGGGGGTACTAAGGGAGAGGCAAGATCCTAGCTATGGAGTAGTTGTACACGCAAGAGTTTTACGAGTTCAGGCCCTTCTCGGAGGAAGTAACAGCCCTACGTCTCGGAGCCCGGAGGCGGTCGACTGGATTATATGCGTATGAGTTACAGGGGTGCGAACCCTTTACACTGAGGAGGTGGGTGGGTTATATAGAGTTCGCCAGACCCCTCCAGCCCTCAGTTATGCAGGGTTTAAAGTACATGAAGACCGGGGGTTACTGGTAACACCCACATAAAGTGTTATGAAGACCATAAAGGCTATTTAATGATAGACCATTGCGTGCAGAGTGACTTTAGATCTCCTGGCCGTCGAGTGGTTAGCTTCATGGTCGAGTGGTTATCTTCATGGTCGAGTGTCCTAGAGTCTGTCGAGTGGATCCCCTCTAGGTCGACTGACAGGTAGTTTCTCCTAGAGATGTCCTTGGGTAGGGTAGTTTAGACAGGTCCATGACCCTACCCTAGGTACATAGCTTCATCAGGAGGGAGAAGAGATCGCCCGCCCACCCCGCATGGACTCCAAGAAATATATGGTGTAATGTGAGGTGGGCTGCTACGTCTTGAGCTTGTGTTGGTTTTCCTTGAATAGGAAAGGGTCATGCAGCAATAGTAGCGTAAGTATTTCCCTCAGTTTTTGAGAAGCAAGGTATCAATCCAGTAGGAGGCCTCAAAAGTCCCACGCACCTACACAAACAAACAAAGAACTCGCAACCAATGCAATAAAGGGGTTGTCAATCCCTTCAAGGCCACTTGCGAAAGTGAGATATGATAGAGATAGTATGATAAGATAAATATATTTTGGGTATTTTATGATATAGATTGGAAAAGTAAAGATGCAAATAAAAGTAGATTGAAAGCTTATATGATAAAAGATAGACCCGTGGGCCATATGTTTCACTAGTGGCTTCTCTCAAGATAGCGTAAGTATTACGGTGGGTGAACAAATTACTGTCGAGCAATTGATAGAAAAGCGAATAATTATGAGATTATCTAGGCATGATCATGTATATAGGCATCACGTCCGCGACAAGTAGACCGACTCCTGCCTGCATCTACTACTATTAATCCACACATCGACCGCTATCCAGCATGCATCTAGAGTATTAAGTTCATAAGAATAGAGTAACGCATTAAGAAAGATGACATGATGTAGAGGGATAAACTCATGCAATATGATATAAACCCCATCTTTTTATCCTCGATGGCAACAATACAATACATGCCTTGCTGCCCCTGCTGTCACTGGGAAAGGACACCGCAAGATTGAACCCAAAGCTAAGCACTTCTCCCATTGCAAGAAAGATCAATCTAGTAGGCCAAACCAAACTGATAATTCGAAGAGACTTGCAAAGATAACTCAATCACACATAAAAGAATTCAAAGGAGATTCAAATATTTCTCATAGATAAACTTGATCATAAACCCACAATTCATCGGATCTCGACAAACACACCGCAAAAAGAGTTACATCTAATAGATCTCCAAGAAGATCGAGGAGAACATGGTATTGAGATCCAAAAAGAGAAGAAGAAGCTAGCTAATAACTATGGACCCGAAGGTCTGTGGTAAACTACTCACAACTCATCGGAGGGGCTATGGTGTTGATGTAGAAGCCCTCCGTGGTTGATTCCCCCTCCGGCGGAGCGCCGACGAAGGCTCCAAGATGGGATCTCGCGGATACAGCAGGTTACGGTGGTGGAACTAGGTTTTCATGGCTTGTTCTGATGTTCTCGGGGTATGTGGATATATATAGGAGGAAGAAGTAGGTCGGTGGCTGCCCGAGGGGCCCACGAGATTGGGGGGCGTGCCCTGTAAGGGTGGGCGCGCCCTCCACCCTCGTGGCCGCCTCGGCTGCTTCTTGACTTGCACTCCAAGTCCTCTGGATCACATTCGTTCCAAAAATCACGCTCCTGAAGGTTTCATTGCATTTGGACTCCGTTTGATATTCCTTTTCTTCGAAATACTAAAATAGGCAAACAAACAGCAATATGGGTTGGGCCTCCGGTTAGTAGGTTAGTCCCAAAAATGATATAAATGTGTAAAGTAAAGCCCGTAAACATCCAAACAGGTAATATAATAGCATGGAACAACCAAAAAATATAGATATGTTGGAGACATATCAAGCATCCCCAAGCTTAATTCCTGCTCGTCCTCGAGTAGGTAAATGATAAAAACAGAATTTTTGATGTGAAATGCTACCTAGCATATTTCTCAATGTAATTTTCTTTATTGTGGCATGAATGTTTAGATCCAAATGATTCAAAATACAAGTTCATATTGACATAAGAAATAGTAATACTTCAAGCATACTAATCAAGCAATCATGTCTTCTCAAAATAACATGGCTAAAGAAAGTTATCCCTACAAAATCATATAGTCTGGCTGTGCTTCATTTTCGTCACACAAAAATGCTCCCAAATTCTACACCCCCGATGACAAGCCAAGCAATTGTTTCGTACTTAAATAATCTCAAACTTTTTCAACTTTCACGCAATACATGAGCGTGAGCCATGGATATAGCACTATGGGTGGAATAGAATATGATGATGGGGATTGTCTGGAGCAGACAAAAAAGGAGAAAGTCTCACACTGACGAGGATAATCAACGGGCTATGGAGATGCCCATCAATTGATGTCAACATGAGGAGTAGGGATTGCCATGCAACGGATGCACTAGAGCTATAAATGTATGAAAGCTCAACAAAAGAAAACTAGTGGGTGTGCATCCAACTTGCTTGCTCACGAAGACCTAGGGCATTTTGAGGAAGCCCATCGTACGAATATACAAGCCAAGTTCTATAATAGAAAATTCCCACTAGTATATGAAAGTGTCAACATATGAACCTTCTATCATGAAGATCATGGTGCTACTTTGAAGCACAAGTGTGGTAAAAAGAGATAGTAATATTGCCCCCTTTTTATTTATTTTCTTTTCTTTCTTTTTCTTTTTTTGGGCCTTTTTTTTCTTTTGGCCTTTTTTTCTATGGCCTTTTTTTTGGCCTTCCTTTTTTTCTTTTTTGGGGACAATGCTCTAATAATGATGATCATCACACTTTTATTGATTTACAACTCATGAATTACAACTCAAAGCTAGAACAAGATATGACTCTATATGAATGCCTCCGGCGGTGTACCGGGATGGGCAATGAAACAAGAGTGACATGTATGAAAAATTATGCAAAGTGGCCTTGCCACAAATACGATGTCAACTACATGATCATGCAATGGCAATATGACAAAAGTAATGCGTGTCATGATGATAAACGGAACGGTGGAAAGTTGAATGGCAATATACTCGGAATGGCTATGGAAATACCATAATAGGTAGGTATGGTGGCTGTTTTGAGGAAGATATAAGGAGGTTTATGTGTGATAGAGTGTATCATATCACGGGGTTTGGATGCACCGGCGAAGTTTGCACCAACTCTCAAGGTGAGAAATGGCAATGCACGGTACCGAAGAGGCTAGCAATGATGGAAAGGTAAAAGTGCGTATAATCCATGGACTCAACATTAGTCAAAATAACTCATATACTTATTGAAATCTACAAGTCATCAAAAACCAAGCACTACGCTCATGCTCCTAGGGGGATAGGTTGGTTGGAAAAGACCATCGCTCTTCCCCAACCGCCAGTCATAAAGATGCACAATCCAAGGACACCTCATGTTTCAAATTTGTTACACAACTTTAACCATACATGCATGCTATGGGACTTGCTAACTTCAACACAAGCATTCTTTAAATTCATAATCACCCAACTAGCATGACTTTAATATCACTACCTCCATATCTCAAAAAAATTATCAAGTATCAAATTGATCATAGCATCCAATTCACCTCCTATGATAGTTTTTATTATACCCAACTTGGATGCCCACCATTCTAGGACCAATTTTATAACCATAGAAAATACCATGCTGTTCTAAGAGACTCTCAAAATAATATAAGTGAAGCATGAGAGACTAACACTTTCTACAAAATTAAGCCACCGCCGTGCTCTAAAAGATATAAGTGAAGCACTAGAGCAAAAACTATCTAGCTGAAAAGATATAAGTGAAGCACATAGAGTATTCTAATAAATTCCAATCAAGTGGGCATCTCCCAAAAGGTGTGTACAGCAAGGATGATTGCGTAAAACTAAAAAGCAAATACTAATATCATACAATATGCTCCAAGCAAAACACATATCATGTGGCAAATAAAAATATAGCTCAAAGTAAAGTTACCAATGAACGAAGACGAAAGAGGGGACGCCTTCCAGGGGCATCCCCAAGCTTAGGATTTTGGCTATTCTTGAATATATTGGGGTGCCATGGGCATCCCCAATCTTAGGCTCTTGCCACTCCTTATTCCATATTCCATCAAATCTTTACCCAAAACTTGAAAACTTCACAACACAAAACTCAACAGGAAATCTCATAAGCTCCGTTAGTGAAAGAAAGCAAAACCACCACATAAGGTACGGTAATTAACTCATTCTTTATTTATATTGGTGTTAAACCTACTGTATTTCAAGTTATCTATGGTTCATACCACTTAATACTAGCCATAGATGCATCAAAATAAGCAAACAACACACGAAAAACAGAATCTGTCAAAAACAGAACAGTCTGTAGAAATCTGTAACCCACGAATACTTCTGGAACTATAAAAATCCTACCAAAATAGGAAGTCCTGCGAAATTTTTCTATTGATCTACAGCAAAAAGAATCAAATTAATTTCGCGCAAAGTTTCTGTTTTTCAACAGAATCAAATTAACTATCACCATAGGTTATCCTATAGGTTCTACTTGGCACAAACACTAATTAAAACATAAAAACACATATAAACAGAAGGTAGATGCAAAATTTATTACTAAACAGAAACAAAAACAAAAAAACACAAATAAAATTGGGTTGCCTCCCAACTAGCGCCATCGTTTAACGCCCCTAGTTAGGCATAAAAGCAAGGATAGATCTAAGTAGTGCCATCTTTGGCACTTGGAAAGAAAAGAGCAAATTTCCTTTCTATGGCATTCATCGTTCTATTTTGGGAAAGCACATTGCCATTAATGGAGGAAGTAAGATTAAGCACATTACGTAAATTTGCATCTAAACTAGACTTCATCTCTTTGATAATTTCATTTTGATAAAAGCATAAGAGGGTGGTAGATTCAACCTTATCATTCATGGGGTGCCCAAATATAGTTTTCATTCTTACATAGGTATCTATAGCATCCCCTTCAAGAAAACATTCTTCAAAAATAGAATCTAGAACTTGCTTGAAAGAGGCGGGTAAGCCAACATAGAAACTTTTTAAGTAAACCTCAATTTGATATTGTGGTACATAGCTAGCCTGAATCCTTAATAACCTATCCCAAGCATCTTTTAAAGACTCATCAAGTAAATAACGAAAACTTCCAGAGTCATCTTCATCAAAATTATTTAAGCTCTCATTGGTGACCCCGATGGGTCTTTCTATAGCATCATTATTCATGAGCTTAGAGAGGATAGAGGGGCTATCCAAGGCACTTGAACCCTGGAAAGGACCCTTAGTTCTTTTTGATTCGGCCATGGCAATGAGAAGGCAAACGGAAAAGAGAGAGGAGATTGGGAAAGAGAGAGCAAATAAAACGGCAAGGGTGAAGTGGGGGAGAGGAAAACGAGAGGCAAATGGCAAATAATGTAAATGCGAGGGAGATGAGATTGTGATGGGTACTTGGTATGTCTTGACTTGAGTGAAGACCTCCCCGACAACGGTGCCAGAAATCCTTCTTGCTATGTCTTGAGCTTGCGTTGGTTTTCCTTGAAGAGCAAAGGGTGATGCAGCAATAGTAGCGTAAGTATTTCCCTCAGTTTTTGAGAACCAAGGTATCAATCTAGTAGGAGGCTCCTCAAAAGTCCCACGCACCTACACAAACAAACAAAGAACTCGCAACCAATGCAATGAAGGGGTTGTCAATCCCTTCAAGGCCACATGCGAAAGTGAGATCTGCTAGAGATAGTACGATAATATAAATATATTTTTGTTATTTTATGATATAGATTGGAAAAGTAAAGATGCAAATAAAAGTAGATTGAATGCTTATATGATAAAAGATAGACCCGGGGGCCATAGGTTTCACTAGTGGCTTCTCTCAAGATATCATAAGTATTACGCTGGGTGAACAAATTACTGTCGAGCAATTGATAGAAAAGCTAATAATTATGAGATTATCTTGGCATGATCATGTATATAGGCATCACGTCCGCGACAAGTAGACCGACTCCTGCTTGCATCTACTACTATTACTCCACACATCGACCGCTATCCAGCATGCATCTAGAGTATTAAGTTCATAAGAACAGAGTAACACATTAAGAAAGATGACACGATGTAGAGGGATAAACTCATGGATATAAACCCCATCTTTTTATCCTTGATGGCAACAATACAATACGTGCCTTGCTGCCCCTGCTGTCACTGGGAAAGGTCACCGCAAGATTGAACCCAAAGCTAAGCACTTCTCCATTGCAAGAAAGATCAATCTAGTAGGCCAAACCAAACTGATAATTCGAAGAGACTTGCAAAGATAACTCAATCACACATAAAATAATTTAGAGGAGATTCAAATATTTCTCATAGATAAACTTGATAATAAACCCACAATTCATCGGATCTCGACAAACACACCACAAAAAGAGTTACATCGAATAGATCTCCAAGAAGATCGAGGAGAACACGGTATTGAGATCCAAAAAGAGAGAAGAAGCCATCTAGCTAATAACTATGGACCGAAGGTCTGTGGTAAACTACTAACAACTCATCGGAGGGGCTATGGTGTTGATGTAGAAGCCCTCCGTGGTCGATTACCCCTCCGACGGAGCACCGGTGAAGACTCCAAGATGAGATCTCGCGGATACAGAAGGTTACGACGGTGGAACTAGGTTTTCGTGGCTTGTTCTGATGTTCTTGGGGTATGTGGGTATATATAGGAGGAAGAAGTAGGTCGGTGGCCGCCCGAGGGGCCCACGAGATAGGGGGCGCCCCTGTAGGGGTGGGCGCGCCCTCCACCCTCATGGCCGCCTCGGCTGCTTCTTGAATTGCACTCCAAGTCCTCTGGATCAGTTCATTCCAAAAGTCATGCTCCCGAAGGTTTCATTGCATTTGGACTCCGTGTGATATTCCTTTTCTTCGAAATACTGAAATAGGCAAAAAAACAGCAATACAGGCTGGGCCTCCGGTTAGTAGGTTAGTCCCAAAAATGATATAAATGTGTAAAGTAAAGCCCATAAACATCCAAAACAGGTAATATAATAGCATGGAACAATAAAAAATTGTAGATACATTGGAGACGTATCATGGGCCATGCGGGTGTCCGGACCGCTTCCAAGCCCGCTTCTGAACGCCCTGGCCCACCAGAAACCCCCCCTCCCCGCGCGCGCTCCCCCCTCAGGGCATCTTCAATGGTTGTAAGATAGTTGTTGGTAGACTTTGCCATGCAGGATTTTTGATGATGTGTCATACAATAAATGAGGAAAGAGAGGAAGGTTGTATGTACATGAACCAACACCCCTTGCACAAACTACAATGTAGAATGAGAGAGCACCTTATTTATTATCTCACATCCTATTGGGCAAACTAGATACAACCCATTGGAGTTGTTGTATGTTAAGGTGTTGGTTGATGACATGGCATATTTTACCAAGAAGCTAACATACAAACTGTTGGAGATGCCCTCAGATGCCAGCTACCCGCATTCATAGCAAGTAGTACCAATAAAATGCTAGGCTATAAGCCCGCTTATGTGGAGGAGAGAGAGGCATTGACAAAGTCAAGGAGTGGGCTCTACAAGGGCCCGTCTCTACACGTGCTCCTAGGTATAACAAAACTAATTCTAAAAAAAGAGGCATAAAAAACAACCGTGTCTAAAAAAAGAAAGGTAAAAAACATTTGAGAGGAAATAGATAGAGAGAAAGTGAGAAAAAGTTGTAACCTTATAGCCAACCTTATAGTCAACACTATCGTAGTATTACATGAGGAAGGAGGGAGTGGTGCACATGCCAAGTTCACTGGGCTTCCGTGTTTCACACTCCTCCGTCGTAACAGTGGAGACAATAGCTTTCGTAAAAAATAAACAATGAGTACTCATTTCTCGTCCTCTATATCGGAAAGAATACTTTCATTCGCCGACATGTGGGACGTTGACCATCCTGGTCCACCTGCCATGCACAAAATATCCCGGTCCACCCAGGTCGTAGCGCAGGCCCAACCTTTCCCACTGTAAGTTGGTCGGACGAAGGAACCATCATGACTTCATTGAATTCCGCTTCTTCAAGAAAACTTACTGTACCTGCAATACTGCTACCACACGCGAAGACTGGATGACACTGTACCACGTCATATCACTGAAACCCACTAGGCCAAACTAGCCCGCCTAGTTCATCTATTTTGGAACGAAGGGAGTACATCTCTATACTGCTATGATTTTGTGTTGTACGTCTCTGTACTTTTGCTATGATTTTCCTACCCTATGAACCAAATGAGGCCTGAATGTATCTGTGACAACTATTGTCTGATAGATCGCTAAGCCTACAATTTTAGGAGCTTGGGCTATTGGTTGTTCGATGATGGATAAGTATAAGCGTACCACAAGCTCATCAGCCCCAATGTTTCTCTTTGGTGAGTGTTTTGCAAGTACTATAGCTCGCATAGTAGCTAGCCTACTAACACCAAGAATCATCAAACAAGCCCTATTGATATGATAAACAATTCAAACTTACATCTAAGCATGCCATATATTACATCAAAAGCTGGTGAGGATACATCTGTTTCCATAACTCGAAGAGGTTTTGCATGATTCACTATCAAACAAAAGTAGCAAGTACCACCCACACAAGACAATGCACTAGCCCTAAAATGGTTTGATAACACGCATCGTTCTGGTAATTAAACACAGGGCAATTCAAACTACCCTGAAGGATTAGCGCGACCAACTATTTCTTGTCATCAATCTCTCGGGCAATGACCACACCACGGACAGCGGCATGGGAATCAATCTCTGGGGCAATGTCCACAAGACTGACCGCAACATTGGAATCGATCTCTGGGGCGATGTCCACAGTATGGATAGTGGCATTGGAGTCGATCTCTGGGGCGATGTCAATAGGACGGACCGCGACATCGGAAACGATCTCTGGGGCGTTGTCCATAGGACGGACCGCGACATCGGAATCATCAAGGATGTCCACCAGCACCTGCACAACCCTAACATATTAGCAAGCACATTGCAAATAATCAAAACCCACAACTATGGTAAGCCCTTATTTTTTACCTTGTGCAGCTCACCAGGGGATCCCATCCCTCTGGGGGCATCTCCTCGTCCTAGATGGGGGCCATCACCTTGGCAGGGGAATACTGCTTCTCAACGGCGACTAACTCCTCAAACTCGGACTTGAGCCTCGCATATGTGGCCATTAGAGTTTCTGGGGTAGGCACGGTGGGGCCCTTGCTGTTCTTCCAACTTTCTTTGAGGAGTTCGTCCGCCAACATCGTCAAAACCTTGGTAAGTGCTTGTTTCTTGGAGTTCTTCGTCTCCATGGGTTGGCCCGCCAACATGGTCAACTCGTTGGTCGGTGCTCTCTTCCATCGGCAACTCTTTGCCTAGTGCTCTAGGATCCATCAATGAACTGACAAACAAAAAGCAATCGAAAGGAAACCACAATCGCAATGAAAACGGGAAAAGAATAGGCTATGAGAATCGGTCGGTGCTTCTCAAAATGAAGATTCTTGGAATGAAAATATAGCAGCATCACTGATTTGCCCACCTTTCGTTCTTGGTACAGAAGAAAAATGGTAGAAGTGAAAGCCTGGAGTGAGGTTTTCTTCAAGAAAGGGGAGAAAGGGCTTCAATGAGCGTTCCGGTGAAATGATGGTTGCTTCGTCCAGTCCAACTTCGAGGCCACTTTACCATTGCTGGTAAAGGTGTGGGTTTTGTGATATGACGGGTCATGACGGCCACACCAGGGTAACCGGTGAGTCTCGACTGTAGCACCTTGCTGTGATTTGGTGGATGGCACGCGTGAGGGAAATATGCCCTAGAGGCAATAATAAAGTTATTATTTATTTCCTTAATTCATGATAAATGTTTAGTATTCATGATAGAATTGTATTAACCAGAAACTTAGTACATGTGTGAATACATAGACAAAACATATACTCCCTAGTATGCCTCTACTTGACTAGCTCCTTAATCAAAGATGGTTATGTTTCCTAACAATAGACATGTGTTGTCATTTGATGAACGGGATCACATCATTAGGATAATGATGTGATTGACATGACCCATCCGTTAGCTTAGCATTATGATCGTTTCAGTTTCATTGCTACTACTTTCTTCATGACTTATACAAGTTCCTCAAACTATGAGATTATGCAACTCCCGAATACCGGAGGAACACTTTGTGTGCTACCAAACTCACAATGTAAATGGGTGATTATAAAGGTGCTCTACAGGTGTCTCCGATGGTGTTTGTTGGGTTGGCATAGATCAAGATTAGGATTTGTCACTCCGTGTTTCGAAGAGGTATCTTTGGGCCCTCTCGGTAATACTCATCACTATAAGCCTTGCAAGCATTGTAACTAATAATTTAGTTGCCGGATGAAGCATTACGGAACGAGTAAAGAGACTTGCCGGTAACGAGATTGAACTAGGTATTGGGATACCGACGATCGAATCTCGGGCAAGTAACGTACTGATGACAAAGGGAACAACGTATGTTGTTATGCGGTTTGACCGATAAAGATCTTCGTAGAATATGTAGGAACCAATATGAGCATCCAGGTTCCGCTATTGGTTATTGACCCGAGGCGTGTGTCGGTCATGTCTACATAGTTCTCGAACCCATAGGGTCCGCACGCTTAACATTCGATGATGATCGGTATTTTGAGTTTATGTGTTTTGATGTACCGAAGGTAGTTCGGAGTCCCGGATATGATCATGGACATGACGAGGAGTCTCAAAATGGTCGAGACATAAAGATTGATATATTGGAAGACTATGTTTGGACATCAGAATGGTTCCCGATGAGTTCGGGTATTTACCGGAGTACCGGGGGGTTACCGGAACCCCCCAGGGAGTGTATGGGCCTTATTGGGCCTTAGTGGGAGAGAGGAGGAGGAGGTTAGGTGGAGGGAGCGCCCCCCCAAGCCCAATTTGAATTGGGTGGGGGCCCGCCCCCCCCCTTTCCTTCCCTCTTTCTCCCCCTTCCTTCCTCTCCTACTCCAACTAAGGAAGGGGGAATCCTACTCCCACTGGAGTGGGACTCCCTCCTTGGGCGCGCCATGAGAGGGCCGGTCCTCCCCCTCCTCCACTCCTTTATATATGGGGGAGGGTGGCACCCCATAGACACACAAGTTGATCTTTTAGCCGTGTGCGGTGCCCCCCTCCACAGTTACACACCTCGGTCATATCGTCATAGTGCTTAGGCGAAGCCCTGCGCCGGTAACTTCATAATCACTGTCACCACGCCATCGTGCTGACGAAACTCTCCCTCAACCTCAGCTAGATCTAGAGTTCGAGGGACGTCATCGAGTAGAACGTGTGCAGATCGCGGAGGTGCCGTACCTTCGGTGCCTTGATCGGTCGGATTGTGATGACGTACGATTACATCAACCGCATTGTCATAACGCTTCTGCTTTCGGTCTTTGAGGGTATGTAGACAACACTCTCCCTTCTTGTTGCTATGCATCACCTAGAGATAGATCTTGCGTGATCGTAGGATTTTTTTTTGAAATTACTGCATTCCCCAACAGTGGCATCCGAGCCAGGTCTATGCGTAGATGTTATATGCATGAGTAGAACACAAAGAGTTGTGGGCGATAATAGTCATACTACTTACCAGCATGTCATACTTTTATTCGGCGGTATTGTTGGATGAAGCGGCTTAGGCCGACATTACACGTATGCTTACGCAAAAATGGTTCTACCGACATGCTTCGCACATAGGTGGCTGGTGAGTGTCAGTTTCTCCAACTTTAGTTGAATCGAGTGTGGCTACGCCCGGTCCTTGTTGAAGGTTAAAACAACACACTTGACGAAAAATCGTTGTGGTTTTGTTGCATAGGTAAGAACGGTTCTTGCTAGAAGCCTGTAGCAGCCACGTAAAACTTGCAACAACAAAGTAGAGGATGTCTAACTTGTTTTTGCAGGGCTTGCTGTGATGTGCTATGGTCAAGGCATGATGTGATATAAATTGTTGTATGAGATGATCAAGTTTTGTAACAAAGTTATCAGCAACTGGCAGAAGCCATATGATTCTCGCTTTATTGTATGCAATGCAATCGCCATGTAATTGTTTTACTTTATCACTAAGCGGTAGCAATAGTCATAGTAACAATAGTTGGCGAGACGACAACGATGCTACATTGGATATCAAGGTGTCGCGCCGGTGACGTTGGAGATCATGACAATGCTTCGATGATGGAGATCATGAGCACAAGATGATGATGGCCATATCATGTCACATATTTTGATTGCATGTGATGTTTATCCTTTATGCATCTTATTTTGCTTAGAACATCGGTAGCATTATAAGATGATCCCTTACTAAATTTCAAGGTACAAGTGTTCTCCCTGAGTATGCACTGTTGCTACAGTTCATCGTGCTGAGACACCACGTGATGATCGGGTGTGATAAGCTCTACGTTCACATACAACGGGTGCAAGCCAGTTTTGCACACGCAGAATACTCGGTTTAAACTTGACGAGCCTAGCATATGCAGATATGGCCTTGGAACACTGCGACCGAAGGTCAAGCGTGAATCATATAGTAGATATGATCAACATAGTGATGTTCACCATTGTAAACTACTCCATCTCACGTGATGATCAGACATGGTTTAGTTAATTTGGATCACGTGATCACTTAGATGTTTATAGGGATGTCTATCTAAGTATGAGTTCTTAAGTAATATGATTAATTGAACTTTAATTTATCATGAACTTAGTACCTGGTAGTATTTTGCATGCCTATGTTGTTGTAGATTAATGGCCCGTGCTACCATTCCTTTGAATTTTAATGCGTTCCTAGAGAAAGCTAAGTTGAAAGATGATGGCAGCAACTACACGGACTGTGTCCGTAACTTGAGGATTATCCTCATTGCTGCACAGAAGAATTACGTCCTGGAAGCACCGCTAGGTGCTAGGCCTGCTGCAGATGCTACTGATGACCTTAAGAACGTCTGGCAGAGCAAAGTTGAGGATGAATCGATAGTTCAGTGTGCCATGCTTTAGGCTTAGAATTGAGACTTCCAAGACGTTTTGAACGTCATGGAGCATATGAGATGTTCCAAGAATTGAAGTTAATATTTCGAGCAAATGCCCGACTTGAGAGATATGAAGTCTCCAACAAGTTCTGTAACTGTAAAATGGAGGAGAATAGTTCTGTCAGTGAACACATACTTAGAATGTCTGGGTACCACAACCACTTGACTCAATTGGGAGTTAATCCTCCTAATGATATTGTCACTGACAGAGTTCTTCAATCACTGCCACCAAGCTACAAAAGCTTCGTGATGAACTATAATATGCAAGGGATGAACAAGACCATTCCTGAGCTCTTTGCGGTGCTAAAGGCCGCAGAGGTAGAAATCAAAAAGGAGCATCAAGTGTTGATGGTCAATAAGACCACTAGTTTCAAGAAAAAGGGCAAATGGAACAAGGGGAATTTCAAGAAGAACGGCAAAAAGGTTGCTGCTCAAGAGAAGAAACCCAAGTCTCGACCTAAGCCTGAAATTGAGTGCTTCTACTGCAAAGGGATTGGTCACTGGAAGCGGAACTGCCCCAAGTATTTGGCAGATAAGAAGGATGGCAAAGTGAAAGGTATGTTGGATATACATGTTATTGATGTGTACTTAACTAATGCTCGTAGTAGCGCCTGGGTATTTGATACTGGTTCTGTTGCTCATATTTGCAACTCAAAATAGGGGCAACGGATTAAGCGAAGATTGGCTAAGGACGAGGTGACGATGCGCGTGGGAAATGGTTCCAAAGTCAATGTGATCGCGGTCGGCACTCTACCTCTACATCTACCATCAAGATTAGTTTTAGACCTGAATAATTGTTATTTGGTGCCAGCGTTGAGCATGAACATTATATCTGGATCTTGTTTAATGCGACACGGTTATTCATTTAAATTAGAGAATAATGGTTGTTCTATTTATATGAGTAATATATTTTATGGTCATGCACCCTTGCTGAGTGGTCTATTTTTGTTGAACCCCGATAGTGATGATACACATATTCATAATATTGAAGCCAAAAGATGCAAAGTTAATAATGATAGTGCAACTTATTTGTGGCACTGCCGTTTGATTCATATCGGTATCAAGCGCATGAAGAAACTCCATACTGATGTACTTTTGGAATCACTTGATTATGAATCACTTGCTGCTTGCAAACCATGCCTTATGGGCAAGATAACTAAAACTCCGTTCTCCGGAACAATGGAACGAGCTACTGACTTATTGGAAATTATACATTCCGATGTATGCGGTCCAATGAGTATTGATGCTCGTGGTGGGTATCGTTATTTTCTCACCTTCACAGATGATTTGAGCCGATATGGTTATATCTACTTAATGAAGCATAAGTCTGAAACATTTGAAAAGTTCAAAGAATTCCAGAGTGAAGTGGAAAATCATCGTAACAAGAAAATAAAGTTTCTATGATCTGATCGTGGAGGAGAATATTTGAGTTATGAGTTTGGTCTTCATTTGAAACAACATGGGATAGTTTCACAACTAATGCCACGTGGAACACCATAGTGAAATGGTGTGTCCGAACGTAGTAACCGTACTTTATTAGATATGGAGTGATCTATGATGTCTCTTACTGATTTACCGCTATCGTTTTGGGGTTATGCTTTAGAGACACCTGCATTCACTTTAAATAGGGCACCATCAAAATCCGTTGAGACGACGCCTTATGAACTGTGGTTTGGCAAGGAACCAAAGTTGTTGTTTCTTAAAGTTTGGGGCTGCGATGCTTATGTGAAAAAGCTTCAACCTGATAATCTCGAACCCAAATCGGACAAGTCCGTCTTCATAGGATACCCAAAGGAAACTGTTGGGTACACCTTCTATCACAGATCCGAGGGCAAAAATCTTTGTTGCTAAGAATGGATCCTTTCTAGAGAAGGAGTTTCTCTAGAAAGAAGTGAGTGGGAGGAAAGTAGAACTTGATGAGGTAACTGTACCTTCTCCCTTATTGGATAGTAGTTCATCATAGAAATCAGTTCTAGTGATTCCTACACCAACTAGTGAGGAAGCTGATGATGATGATCATGAAGCTTCAGATCAAGTTACTACCAAACTTCATAGGTCTTCCAGAGTAAGATCTGCACCAGAGTGGTATGGTAATCCTGTTCTGGAAGTCATGTACTAGACCATGATGAACCTACAAACTATGAGGAAGCGATGATGAGCCCAGATTCCACGAAATGGCTTGAGGCCATGAAATCTGAGATGGGATCCATGTATGAGAACAAAGTGTGGACTTTGGTGGACTTGCCCAATGATCGGCAAGCCATAGAAAATAAATGGATCTTTAATAAGAAGACCGACACAGACGGTAATGTTAGTGTTTACAAAGATTGACTTGTTGCAAAAGGTATTCGACAAGTTCAAGGAGTTGATTACGATGAGACTTTCTCACCCGTAGCAATGCTTAAGTCTATCCGAATCATGTTAGCAATTCTTGCGTTTTATGATTATGAAATTTGGCAAATGGATGTCAATACTACATTCCTGAATGGATTTCTGGAAGAAGAGTTGTATATGATGCAACCAGAAGGTTTTTGTAGCGACCAGACCTGAAACAGTCTGATCTGTGTGCATCAGTGTCATCCCTTGATCGGTAATGCTGACACGCATAGTACTCGAGGATTTAAAACAGAGTAGCAATTACACACTTATTACATCGAATGTCTCAAAAGAGAACTTATTACAATAATATGGCTTAAGGCCATCTAATAAGATAACAGCAGAAGGCTTGGAAGATAAAGCGAGTCCGTCAACTCCAACGGCATAGCTGAGTGAAATACAACGACCTATGGCACCTTACTCGTCATCTGAAAAGTCTGCAACACGAACGTTGCAGCCCGAAACGGGTCAGCACATGGAATATGCTGGCAATGTAACACATAGAGTAATGGGCAGAATAAAAGTTATCACTACATGCATATATGGCTGGTGGAAAGCTCTATGGTTATAGTTTTGCATAAAACCAAATTTTCCCTACAACAAAGGAATAAATTTTTTATTTAACTATCATGGTGGTTGTTAAACATTGAGAAGGTTCCTCCAACTCAATCCCAATTAAACTTCATCATTAACCCAACAGATTAAATTTAGAGTGACGCGATCAACATGATAATCCAAGAACTAGATACTCAAAGCATCCATAACCGGGGACAGGGCTAACCATGATTAGTTTGTACACTTTGCAGAGGTTTGCGCACTTTTCCCCACAAGACTCGAATACATCCATGGTCGGAGATTCGAGACACAGTATTTCTGAAACAATAACTCTTTACTCTAGGTGGACACTTACACCTACTTTCCCCTACATCTGCTAGCCCCCACTGAAAGAGGTCTTGCAACATACTCAACTATGCTAGAGCCCATAATAGCTTGTGGCTGCACACGGAAGTTTCTAGCATGAATAATCTTATGATCCCTTTGAGCCTGGGTGGAAGACCGTAGGATGATCAGACGGGTACTCCGAGATATCCTAGGACAACACTGGATTCTCCAGATGCCCTGACAACCACTGGGTACTCCAGGGTGCCTCAAGCAATCCACCTAGATGTGTATTAAATTAGCCACCTTAAGTTAACCATTAATAATACCTCTCACATCTGTCATGAGTCATTCAAACCAAACCACGTCTACGAGCATAGCATAGCAATATAAGCATCACGTAGAAGTAACTCCCGGAGGTTTGATAATAAACAGGGCAATAGGTTCTACCTCATCATCTACTTCCCAAAAACCACTTGTTAAACAGATCCTAACCATGCAATTGTTTGATGGTTGATCTAATGCAATAAAATTGGGTAGTAAAGAGGTATGATCAAAGTGTTACTTGCCTTGCTGATGATCCGTGAAACCTAGAGACTCGTAGTAGCATGCTTCGCACTCCGGGTACTCTATCGCAAACAAACAAAGCATACAATAAGAACTCAACTAGAAGCATGGGTAAAACTTCAAATAAGAGAAATCTAACCAGAAAGTTCAACTTAAGAACTTCGATTTGCAAAAAGAATCAAATCAAATGAAGCAACGAAACTCAAACTGCGAAAGGAACAAGATCCATTTACTAATCTGGACTAAAGTCAAATTTACAGCACCAAAATCTTGTTCAAGTTGTTTAAACAGGAAGAGGGCTTCAAGACAAAGATCTAGGAGCTTGAATCGCCTGATTCTGATAAATGAGCGAAAAGATAAACTAAAACAAAAAACAGGGCAGAAATCACAATCGAAAATAATCGCGGAAAAACCCTGGAAAAATAAAAACTGACGAACAGGCTAACGAATGAACGTTCGGTGTCTGCGGCTAACGGGTGAACACCGTTCGTTAAAACGAACATACGGATGAACGTCCGCTATTTAACTAAACCGAAAAAACGATCTATAAAAAAATAAACCTAGGGTTTCTAAAAAAATGAACGGTTTTAAAATAAAAGCGAACGATAGCGGCGGCGGCGTATACCTCCGGCGAGGCGGGGCGGCTCTGGCGGGGTTCTGCGGCGGCGGTGGGGCTCCGAGGCGGTGGTGGGGCGACGGCGAGGCGCGGCAGCGAGGCACGACGGCGACTTGCGGGCGGCGGGGCTCTGGCGGGCTATGGCGGAGGCGTTGGGTGGCGGGGTCGGGTGGGCAAGAGGCGGCGGGGCGGCGGTATTTAAGAGGGGGCGGGGGTGGCCGCGACTTGGGCAAGGGGGCGGTGGCGAGGCGGGTCGGGGTCGGACTCCACGAGTCCGGCGGGCGCACGACGGGGCGAGGCGCGGCGCTAGGCGTGCCGGCCTGCTCGGTTGGTCCTTCGGCCTAGTCCGGCAGGAACTCTTTTTTTAATAGATTTCACCGAAAAAAACAAATCCTAGAAAATAAAATAAAAATCTAAAAATACCAAAACAATTTTCACCGTCTAAATAAAGTATTTAGAACAGGATGAACATTTTCTTGGCCTAAAATGCAATTTTGAAAACGTGCAATTTTTCTAATTCAAATAAAATTGCAATAAAATCCAAATAAAATTATTATTTGATTTTAATATATTTTCCCCGAACATTTCATTTATTTTAAAGAAGTCATATTATCTCCTCTCATATATTTTTAATATGAAATATTTTTGAAGAGAAAAATAATTAAAACCAAATTGATCCTTGTTTCGATATTTGAGAAAATTCAAATAAGAAAACGATGAAATCCCCAACTCTCTCCGTGGGTCCTTGAGTTGCTTAGAATTTTGAGCATCGCGAAGCGAAATGCAATAAAATATGATATGCATGAATGATCTAATGTATAACATACCAAATTAAAAAATTGGGATGTTAAAGTTTTGTTGATCCAAAGGGTGCTGACAAAGTGTGCAACTCCAGCGATCCATTTATGGACTGGTGCAAGCCTCTCGGAGTTGGAATAAACACTTTGATAGTGTGATCAAGGCATATGGTTTTATACGGAGTTTTGGTGAAGCCTGTATTTACAAGAAGTGAGTGGGAGCTTTGTAGCATTTCTAATCTTATATGTAGATGACATATTGTTGATTGGAAATGATATAGAATTTCTGGATAGCATAAAGGGATACTTGAGTAAGAGTTTTTCTATGAAAGACCTTGGAGAAGCTACTTACATATTGGGCATCAAGATCTATATAGATAGATCAAGACGCTTAATTGGACTTTCACAAAGCACATACCTTCATAAAGTTTTGAAGAAGTTCAAAATGGATCAGTCAAAGAAAGGGTTCTTGCCTGTGTTACAAGGTGTGAAGTTGAGTCAGACCCAATGCCTGACCACTGCAGAAGATAGAGAGAAAATGAAAGCCATTCCCTATGCTTCAGCCATAGGTTCTATCATGTATGCAATGTTGTGTACCAGACCTGATGTATGTCTCGCTATAAGCATAACAGGGAGGTACCAAAGTAATCCCGGAGTGGAGCACTGGACAACGATCAAGAACATCCTGAAATACCTTAAAAGGACTAAGGATATGTTTCTCGTTTATGGAGGTGAAAAAGAGCTCGTCGTAAATGGTTACGTAGATGCAAGCTTTGACACTGATCCGGATGACTCTAAGTCTCAAACCGGATACGTATTTTTATTGAATGGAGGAGCTGTCAGTTAGTGCAGTTCCAAGCAGAGCGTCGTGGCGGGATCTACGTGTGAAGCGGAGTACATTGCTGCTTCGGAAGCAGCAAATGAAGGAGTTCATATCTGATCTAGGTGTCATACCTAGTGCATCGGGTCCAATGAAAATCTTTTATGACAATACTAGTGCAATTGCCTTGGCAAAGGAATCCAGATTTCACAAGAGAACCAAGCACATCAATAGACGCTTCAATTCCATCTATCATCAAGTGTCGGAGGGGGACATAGAGATTTGCAAGATACACACAAATGTGAATGTTGCAGACCCGTTGACTAAGCCTCTTCCACGAGCAAAGCATGATCAGCACCAAAGCTCCATGGGTGTTAGAATCATCACTATGTAATATAGATTATTGACTCTAGTGCAAGTGGGAGACTGAAGGAAATATGCCCTAGAAATAATAAATTTATTATTTATTTCCTTAATTCTTGATAAATTTTTATTATTCATGCTAGAATTGTATTAACCAGAAACTTAGTACATGTGCGAATACATAGACAAAACATATAGACCCTAGTATGCCTATACTTGACTAGCTTGTTAATCAAAGATGGTTATGTTTCCTAACCATAGACATGTGTTGTCATTTGATGAACGGGATCACATCATTAGGAGAATGATGTGATGGACATGACCCATCCGTTAGCTTAGCATTATGATCGTGTCAGTTTCATTGCTACTGCTTTCTTCATGACTTATACAAGTTCCTCATACTATGAGATTATGCAACTCCCGAATACCGGAGGAACACTTTGTGTGCTACCAAACATCACAACGTAAATGGGTGACTATAAAGGTGCTCTATAGGTGTCTCCGAAGGTGTTTGTTGGGTTGGCACAGATCAAGATTAGGATTTGTCACTCCGTGTTTCAGAGAGATATCTCTGGGCCCTCTCGGTAATACTCATCACTATAAGCCTTGCAGGCATTGTAACTAATAAGTTAGTTGCAGGATGAAGTAATACTGAATGAGTAAAGAGACTTGCCGGTAACGAGATTGAACTAGGTATTGAGATACCGATGATCGAATCTCGGGCAAGTAACATACCGATGACAAAGGGAACAACGTATGTTGTTATGCGGTTTGACCAATAAAGATCTTCATAGAATATGTAGGAACCAATATGAGCATCCAGGTTCCGCTATTGGTTATTGACCGAAGACGTGTCTCGGTCATGTCTACGTAGTTCTCGAACCCGTAGGGTCCGCATGCTCAACGTTTGATGACGATCAATATTATGAGTTTATGTGTTTTGATGTACTGAATGTAGTTCGGAGTCCCAGATATGATCACAGACATGACGAGGAGTCTCTAAATGGTCGAGACATAAAGATTGATATATTGGAAGACTATGTTTGGACATCAGAATGGTTCCCGATGAGTTCGGGTATTTACCGGAGTACCGGGGGGTTACCGGAACCCCCCGGGGAGTGTATGGGCCTTATTGGGCCTTAGTGGGAGAGAGGAGGAGGAGGTCAGGTGGAGGGAGCGCCCACCAAGCCCAATTCGAATTGGGTGGCCCCCCCCTTTCCTTCCCTCTTTCTCCCCCTTCCTTCCTCTCCTACTCCAACTAAGGAAGGGGGAATCCTACTCCCACTGGGAGTAGGACTCCCTCCTTGGGCGTGCCATGAGAGGGCCGGTCCTCCCCCTCCTCCACTCCTTTATATACGGGGGAGGGTGGCACCCCATAGACACACAAGTTGATCTTTTAGCCGTGTGCAGTGCCCCCCTCCACAGTTACACACCTCGGTCATATCGTCGTAGTGGTTAGGCGAAGCCCTGTGCCGGTAACTTCATAATCACTGTCACCACGCCATCGTGCTGACGAAACTCTCCCTCAACCTCAGCTGGATCTAGAGTTCGAGGGACGTCACCGAGCAGAACGTGTGCAGATCGCGGAGGTGCCGTACCTTCAGTGCTTGGATCGGTCGGATCGTGAAGACGTATGACTACATCAACTGTGTTGTCATAACGCTTCCGCTTTCGGTCTACGAGGGTACGTAGACAACACTCTCCCCTCTTGTTGCTATGCATCACCTAGAGATAGATCTTGCGTGATCGTAGGATTTTTTTTGAAATTACCGTGTTCCCCAACAACACGGGCCCGGATGCTTTGATGTCCCGCATGTAGATAGAGCGGCTAGTCATATAGGAGTGCTCAATATTGTGCACCGCGACCAAGGCGGAGAGGAAACCGAGAGAACTACGTAATTAATGCATGAGTTTAATTAGGGTAGTTTTGTAAAGTATGAGATGCATTCCTCCAATCACAAAATGCCTTGGTTGATGAGATTTGAGATTTGATCCCTATAAACCGGAAGGGAGGGAGTACTGCACGCGGTGTAGTCTAGTCACTTGTTGAAATCTCTAGAAAGGCAAATACTCATTTCCGGATTACTGGGCTATACTAGCAAGTACTAGTACTACAATAGTGGGCTCAAATAGGAATCTTGTCTCATGCAAGAGCCTGGCTATATGCGTGCTGCAAGGCACCACACCACGCCCCAGCCCTACACAAAGACTGCCACGCGAGCGTTTGCAACTGCCACGTTCGGGTTGCGCTTGGCTCTTCGCCTCTTCGAGAAGACGAACAATGATGTTACTACTTCTACAGTATCGAATCCACTGCTGCATGTCCGTCCACCGCATGCGGGAGGGACAGCGTGTAGCGAAAGCTTCTCCTAGTCCTGCCAGCCACCACGCTCATGCACGAGGGAGGGACGCAGCTTCAGGCCCCTCCCAATGCTCCACCTTGTACAGCTGCTAAGGCTGCCATGTAGGCAAAAAGTGTGATGTGGCAAGGTAATTAAGAGGAGAGAGATGAGCGTGGTGTTCCCAGAAAGAAACAATGCCAAGCGCAAGAACCTAGGAAAAAGACTTAAATAGAAGAATCCCACCAATGCATGAAGAACTTTAGTTGCAAAATCATAAAATGAAGGATGCTTAGCACCAGCAAGTTAAGCACCTATGCATTGGGGGCTTTAGTTGCTAAAGTTTTTAATGTGCTTAGCACCTCATGTAAGTACCAATGCACTGGAAGTAGCCTCATTGACTTACTGCTCCTGCCTTTGCGTCTATGACAGGTGGGCCCAACAGGTGGGTGGCCCACCTATTATGCAGCCAAAGGCAGGTGTAGTTAAGGCACCGAAGCTCAGTCCGCGAGGGAGAGGGCGTTGTAGTAATCAAACTTCTCTGTATTGTACGAGTTGACACGACACATCAAAGCATTGCACTCGATATATTTCAATAATTTGTGTTTGCCGATGCATTAATTACTCCCTCCGTTCCTAAATATAAGTCTTTCTATACATTTCAAATGGACTACAACATACAGATGTATGTAGACATATTTTAGAGTGTAGATTGACTCATTTTGCTTCGTATGTAGTCACTTGTTGCAATCTCTAAAAAGACTTATATTTGGAAACAGAGGGAGTACAATGCATGCATGCATCCATGCAGTGACTTTCCTTTTGATACTTGCATGTGTTGATTTGATGCACCTTGCCAAATTTTGACTGTAAATTTAACTAACCAAATGTTCATGCATGTCACAAAAAATTACGGGGCTATTTGGATTGTGACTATGTTTGTCTTATGTTGCCACATTATTTTTGCCACACTTGCCTAACTTGAGTTGCTCAAATTGTTAGACACACTTTGGCTTGCCTAAGGGAATCTTGCCACACTTTTTGTGTCTATGACATGTGGGGTTCACTGCTAATAAAAAAATTCTTGTCTTAGGTGTGGCTAATATAAAAGACTTATATTTAGGAATGGAAGGAGTAGGAAATATAAATAATAATGCATGTTGGGGCAGCCCAAGTTTCCAATAATTTTAGCCGTGGGCTTAATTGTTCGCAATTTTTATGAGGGGGTGGTTTTTCATTTAATGGAGGGACTTGTACCAGACTTGAACGATACAAAGTGCAACCTTGCACACCGTAACACCACTTGGAATAAGCAGGTAGCTATCTCAAAAAACAATCAACAACTAAAAAAATGGCAACCTGGCACGTACACAATTCCAAATGATTGTTTTGATGGAGTGAAAAAGGAAAACTACCCCACTACGTATATATAGGCCGGAGCCTCCGTGCTTCCTTGCTAGGGTTGCTCTATTCACACACTCTCATCCTCTCCAGATCTAAACAAGATAGCGGCGGTAACACTGTCTTTCTCCCTTCAAAAAACATTATCTTTCTATCATCACCGTTGGTTACAGATCCGGACGTATCTGCCTCCACCGGTGAAGGGGAGGAGGGGCAGCGTTTAGGCCGTCGTCGACAGCGAGGGAGGAGACCCACTGCCGGTCGCACCGTTATCTCTGACCGAGCGCCGGCGTGGGAGGTCCTCCGATCCCTTCGTCATTGCCCTAGTGTGGGCGGGATCCGGCCTCCCACCGCCCACCTATCCACATCCCGACAACCTTCAGGTATATCTTCATTTGAAACCGCCTTAGCTCTACTTCCCCAGCTCGCTACGTCGCTGAATGTGCATCATTTTCTACCTCTCAGCCCCTCTCGATCGGATGGTCCAACATCACCTATTTTTCTTCTTCTATTGTTAGAGGTAAAGCTACTTCATGGAGTCGAATCTTGTACTTGGTTCAAACAAGAAATAAAGTGGGGGTGGGGGAATTTAGTATGTACATCGGACTTGGTACAAACAGGAAGGAAAGGGGTGAAAGTAGTACAGACTGGTCATCCAATCGGTCTCTTGGTCGAAAAGGGAAATATAGGGGTAACGCTGTACACAGTGGTATGACCAGGACTAGATTTGCTATCCACACATAGGAGTAGGTGGCTAGAGTGAACACAAATGGGACCAACCCAGATATGTTTCTTGGATGTTTGTTTCTCGAGGCAACAAATTATGAATCACCACTTTATGCCCCTGTTTAGGTAGATGGTGCTGGACTGCTGGTGCACCCACTATCCCATGCCCTTATACCAAATATTTAGCTGTTCTTAATCTAATGCCCCTAGTAAAATGAAGCCATGCCACTGTTATAAGCCATGACAAGTTTAGCCAAATGTTTTTGCATGTAATTGTTTGAGACTCTGACTGTTTCCTCTATAGCTTTTTGTGCAAACAGGGATATCCATTTCACCTGGTTGCTACTGTGACCTTTTGGTGCACTGCACAAAACACTTCTTAAAAGAAGTGACTTTTGTGCTGTTTAACTGGAATGTCAGAATGGAACAGTTGGTTCATTTCGGTGGAACTGCACAAAGGGAGATTTGTGTTCCAATCCTCGTCATCCTTCCTTTGGGTAAGAATGATATTTAATGCATGTGTTCATTTCTATTTTGCGACTGCCATGTGAAAATAATGCTATTTTTTACAAGTACACTTGTACTCCCTCACTGACAAAACCAATTCTGAAATAGAAGGCCAATTATGTACTTGGTTTCACCAACTGGTGATGAGAAAGAGAAACAGAGCATGAAGAGGAAGAAGAAGAAGAATAAACAGTGCCAAGGTGATCTTGCTGAAGCCAGAGGCCTCAGTCGTGGCCATTCAAGGGCTCCGGCAACGTCTACCTTACATGTGAGACGATCGTCCAGGGAGCCCTTCCACTTCTGTTGTCTCACTTAATTAATTAGGAGTACTTAAGTACCACTAATTTATTGCTGCCTAATTTTCTTGTTGGAGTTAAACAAATCTTTAGTAGCACCCTATGCTGAATCATGTACGTGTGTATGTTTGTCTATGGAGGTGAATCATGTGGTGGACCAGGGAGGGAATATTATTAGTGTCATGACATAATAGTGCTATTGTTTTGCATGTCAATTTATTGCCATTGGTTTAATGAGGCAATGCTTTGTGTATTGTCCATCATGAATTTGATGCTACTATTAGAGTAATATGGTAATGTCTTTCTATCCTTTCTCACTAAGCTAATGAAGGTTTCACCTTGTTCCTACTTGTGCAAACAGGGATCATGTTGTGCCAGCCATACATTTTAGTGGAACTACACAAGACAATACAATGAACTGTATCCCAGCCAGTGCTTTAACTCTGCTGGAAGTTCTTGATAATCTTTCGATATAATCTCAGCACTGGGAAACAAGAGTGATTTCAACCATACATTTGAAGTGCACAAAAATATATACTATTGAGTGATTCCAGTGAGTGCTTTATCATCTCTTATGGAACTACATGAATAAGCACTTTTCCTCAGGTTGGTACGGGCCTAAGGCCTTTATCCATATTAGTTTGTTGTCATCTCTATTTGTATCGTGCTACTATCATGAGAAACTCCTTTATCTTTGCACATTAAAGTTTTGCAACCTATGATACATGGCAATGCTTTGAGTGTTGAGATAATTGGCACTGATTAAATAAACTAATACCTCTCTTTAAGCAAGACTACTATGTTGCTAACTTTACCCATTAAGATAATGAGGGTGCTTCTATTTGTTAGTGTATGTTTCATCAACTAGTCCCACTGTTACAGTAATCTCACTCTCTCAGTATATGTGCCAATAGGGATGCTCGATTTTGGTGGAACTACACAAAAACTTTGGGTGCTTCATTGCCTCAACAGCTTCCGTCCTTTCCTGTCAGTCGCTAATCTGGGCTTCCTTCCTTCCTTTGCTATCTGTCGTTTCGCTTATCTCGGCTTCCAGTTAAAGGAAATAGTAATTGATATGCTACCTCACACAGGTTGGTACTGGTCTTTATCCTGATTATTGTGCTTGTCATATGTATTGGTAATTTGGTATTGTGCTACTATTCGCCGATTTTATAAAGGAGTAAATTGGAGCCTAAACTCGCAGGCAAATCATTACATTGGGTGATTTCAGTAGAACTGCACAAAAAGATCAGATGGACAGATACTTATGTTGCTGTTATGTACTCCAAAGTTCACTCAGACAAGCATCGATGTTGACAAGAAGTGCGTATATTCATCGAGTATCAACCAGCGTCAACCAGTTGTCAAACTCCAAGTATTAGGAGAGTGAACGCCAAAAATATTGCTTGGCGCATAGCCCAGAAAAACACAGTCCAGTCTTTGGTCCCAACTTGTGCCTTTTGGTTATCGGCAGATATGGTAGCGAACTGTATGGCATGGAGTCTAAAGATTCTGGACAAGTTGGTTGACGTGTATATTCATCTGGAACTTAATTAGTCTGCACGCCAAGGCTGCTCCATTTCAGTTGAACTGCACAAAAAAAATTGGGTGGTTCATTTTCTCAACCGCCTCCTTTCTTGTCTGCAATGTAGAATTTTGGCGAGCTACATGACCAAGATGAGCCAGTAAACTAGTTGGATGAAAGTAGTGGCCAGGTTTCTCAAACCTCCCTCCGCACGAGGCTACTAGTTGAGGATAAACCTACAAGAAAAGTTCAGAATGTCTATGATGCCTCTTATGTACTCGAAAGTTTACTCGTACAAGCATTAATTTTGGCAAAAAGTACCTTCGCCTGAACACCATTTACTAGTCTATACCCTAGGTAATTACAGTTCGTCCATGGATGATATTGGTTGTGATCTCAAATCATCTGGATGCATAAACATACTAAACATGTGTATATTTGAACATTTTTGTGAATTATCTATGAATATTGTCGTGTGATCTATCAATCATTTGGATGCATAGACATGCTGAACTTGTGTATATATGAATCTTTTGAGTTGTTGATTGTCAATGTTGGCTATGAATATTAACATGTCCTGTGAACCTGAGTTTGATATGAATGTTTACCTTTTCTGTTGTACTTGTGTGTGAACTTGTTAGTATGCCTACTATGGGATATGTGACGTGTGGGTGTCAATGACACACCTTCTTCCCAAGAAGAATTGCACCTGCTTTGTTAGGGTAGCAACGGCGCATCAGCTCTTTTTAATCTTTTTGCTCTGTCTTCCCCCCTCCCCTGCTCAACCCCTGCCGTAATGTTTTCAGCCTCAAAACAAACATAGTACTGCATTGTTTTGGGGGCTTGATGAAAAATCGAGTGCTGGTTTCTGTAGGTGGCCCGCCCAACAAATGGGTTGCTGGTCCACCACAAACCGGGAGACTAAAAATACAAGTTGTACGGTGCAGAGGCAAGTAAAAAAACGCCATCGAGAGGCATCCACTGATGAAAAAAATCGCTCCTAATGTGCTTCTTCAGTCGTGCCGCCGGCCCCCTCTTTAATCCAGTTCGCTCGGGGATCTAGCTGGTATCATTTTTTTCCAGAGGGCAAACAACTATCAGCTAGTCCTAGGTTTTGTTTTTTAACATGCGTAGCCCACGACATACGAAGACAGTGGTTTCAACTTATTTTTTGAGGTCCATACCGGCCTATGGGTTTTTTCTTAAAGATCGGCAACCCAATGTATTTTTTTAATAAAACGCAGATCTCTGTTCTATTTATCTATATATAAGAATAATAATGTTGTGTCCAATTTATTTTTTCCCTTCTAACCACGTTATGTATATTTATATTATTACTATTATCATATATTTTATAGAGACTTATATATACATTATAAAAACATCCCACGTGTTATTAACTTATGAAAGTAAATGTTTAACAGAAGTTGGCAAGGAAAATCCTGGTTATTTTTGACTCACAGGCAAGGAAAATCCTGGTGATTGCGTACAAAAGCTTGCAAATATTTTAAGGACCAATGTAATAATAACAAGCTCATTTTTATTTTGAGAAATAACTCGCTAATTTGTTAATTTTATATATAAAAAATGTGCCTCTCCGGTTTATTTTTTGATATTAATTGCTCCTTCTAACATAACATTATATATAGAACGAGCCCAACTAATTCGTGTATTTCAAGAAAGTGCAAATGGGCTGGGATTTCTTAGAAAATATAAATGGGCCGCATTGATGCAAAATTATTTGTTCACCCATCCCAGCAAATGGACTGTACATTCTAGAAAACATGGGTTAAATATATGCCACATTTTTGCAGGCTGACATGTGGGCCAATAGGTCGAAGCCCACGCAGGGCATTGTCAACTTGGTCAAAAAATGATTATGACATCCACAACCATTGGATCTATATCCAACGACCGTCATGCACCTTCAATCTCTCGTCTTCTTCCTCCAGCATCACCGGGACCGCCTGTTCCGGCCTCCAGCGGCTAGCGACTCTGCTTAGCATGCATCACTGCAAAGCGCTACCCCACCGTAGGCCAGGCTATCCCTCCACCCCTCCACACCTCCTGTTATTCTCCACCGACAGCAGCCCCACGCTGCACCATAACCAGTTATAACCCGTCTCCTCCTCTCAATCTGCGACTCCACTGCCGCGTCTTTCCATCTCCGGGTCGTTCCCGTCCGGGGCCTCGCTGTTGTCCACCGCCTCACTACGCTTGGTGCGGCGTGGTCAACAAATGAGAGTCATCGGAAGAGGACTGTACGTGGAGAGCCTGACGGCTAGGACCCATGAGGTCCATGGCCTCACGCAAGGAAAGTTCCTCCTTGTTAAGCTGGAAAAAACATGTTTCCTCCTCCTGACAGTTGGGACCCACCAGTTGTATCTTCGCACGAAAGGAAGTGCCTCCTTGTTATGCGAAAAAAATATTCTTCCCGTTGACAGCTGGGACCCGTCAGATTTGGTAGCTGACTTGTGGGCCTACTGAGCGGACATGTACACAGGGCTTTGTCAACTTAATCAACAAATGATTCTAGCAGTTGGACCATATCCAATAGTCGTGCTCCTTCTTCAACCTCTGTTCTTGCTCCTGTCTCCCATGGTGTTGTCACATGAACACGTCACTGTACCCTCGACGCCGGGGGTGATGCACCGCAACTCACGTCGAAGGAGACCCGACCGACAGTGCGATACGCAAGACAGTCGGCGGGTGCTTTTGTAGACCTGAAGCCCCACTTGCCCGGGAGGGACCCCGTCAGGGCTCGCGGCATCTATGGGCTACTCCAGGTCGATTCGCTCGCCCCTAGAGCCTCATGGATCCGCAGCCCTCCAGCATGAAGAACTAGCGAAGAACGAGAAGAAAGATACAAGGGAGAGATAAAAAGTAGATGAACACGAAAAAGTAGTAGATGTGTTGTTCGATTGGGTGTTGTTCAATCGGCCGTCACCCCCAACATATATAAGAGGCGGCTGGACTTCCCGTACAAGTAAAGGATTCATCTAGGCTTTCCTTACAAGAAAAATTACATCAATTCGTGTCCTAGAGTCCTAGTTCTATTCCAACTCGGATTCAGTCTGAATCTGGCCCAAACTCTATCTTCCTTCTTGTGTGGGCCGCCGATCTTGCATATGATCTCCGATCAAGACGACCCAAATATAAACTTGTGCGCCTCGATGATACAAACAACTCTCATGTTGATTACCTTTTCAAATAAGGCCATCTTGAATACTCCTCGAGGTCATCTTTTACCTTCCAGTCGGACTTGGTCTTGCAGTAGACTGGACTATCCGAGTCTCGTAGTGAACTTGTAGGCCATATACTATCTCTGATGATGATGACTCCAAAACCAACGTTAACCGTCTTGATGATATGCATGACTTCTGTATTGAACACTTCTTCATCCGAGGTCATCTTGATAAACTTTCGGGCACATGTTCAGTTTCACTCGGATTCGAGCTCATCCACTCGGATATTAGAGACTTTCACTCGGACCATCCGACTGGACTTTTTCACTCGGAAAACAATCTTTCACTCGGATGACTATATTTTCACTCGAAAAGCAATATCTTACTTGATCGGCAAGTTTTCGTTCCGATGGTAATCTTTTCACTCGGAATATTTTCATCTCGAGGACAATTTCGCTCGGATGACTATATTTTTTATTCGGATAATAATAAGTTCATCCGGTCAGCAAACTTCCACTCGACCGGTAATTTTCACCGTCCGGTAAATTTTCACTCGGATGATAAGCTTTTCATCGATCGGTAAGTTTTTACTCGAAAGTTAAGCTTTTCACTCGACCGGTAAGTTTTCACTCGGACGGCAAGCTTTTCACTCGACCGAAAACATAGCCTGATCTTGATTTGTCTCCTCAGGTCCCATACGACCTCGGATTGAGACGAATTATATATAAAAATCGATCGGCTCGACGAGACGAAACTTTTTTCTGTTCAAAGGTTTTTTGATTCAAGGCCGTCTTGAGGGCCGAATTGCTCACGCATTGCATCAGACACTCATCAACATATGTCTGGTGTCAAGCGTAATATTTTGGTCTCTGGCCTATCCAAACCATATTGACTGTAACTTTTGCATATGAACTCGGATTAAGATGATTCATATATGAAAATCAATTGCCTCGACGAGACGAAGACAATTCCTTTAGAGTGCTCCTTCATCTGAGGTCATTTTGAGGGCATAATCGGCCGAAAAGCACTCAGAACACTAAATTTTGTCACTTGTAGTACAACTTCGGCCACTGAGATGATGTCGAATGGCGATAGCCTAAATATCAAAGTTATTCCACTCGACGTTGTGAAACTTTCTCATGCTGAAAACCCTTTCACTCTGTA
The DNA here is from genome assembly GCF_018294505.1 of Triticum aestivum. Classification (NCBI taxonomy): domain Eukaryota; kingdom Viridiplantae; phylum Streptophyta; class Magnoliopsida; order Poales; family Poaceae; genus Triticum; species Triticum aestivum. The sequence continues at coordinate 169,783,646 of NC_057801.1, read as the reverse complement.
TCTTGCCAAAATCAGGCGTCAACACATGCCCCCCTGTTTTTCGGCAAAGCTTGCACGCCGAAAAATAATATGCATAGTGTTCGTTCTAAGGACGATGTCAACACTCCATCGGCCATTTATTTTCCTCAGGGCGATAATTATGTATCGGCCATGTTTGTGCTAAGGGCGATAATCATATATCGGCCATTGCCTACTCAGGCTTCCTGCCACACACTCGGGTGGTACTTCTTCAAATATTTTCCGTTGAGAGCTCGGGGTAACAATGCCCCTTGTATTGATTCCACCAAATATGAATTTCCGGGAACAACTCTTGTAATCCTAAAAGGACCTTCCCAACTTGGAGACCACTTCCTGAATTTTCTATCTCTTGAACCAATCGGCAGAATCACTTTCCAGACGAGATCACCAACTTGAAAATTCTTCAACTTAACTTTCTTATTGTAAGCTCTTGCAACCCTCAACTTGTCTCTCTCTATGGACTTCAAAGCAACCAAAGGTTTATCGGCAACTTCATCAATATTGTCCATCATCAAGTTATAAAAGTCTACTGCCGATAAATCATTTTGTTTGGCTATTCTCAAAGCATTCAAATTTACTTCCACTGGTAAAATGGCCTCTTGACCATATACTAGCTCATATGGAGTTACCTTTGTAGCACCATGCCTTGAAATTCTATGTGCCCATAAAGCTTCTGACAACAACTCATGCCATCTCCTCGGATTATCCTCAATCTTCTTCTTGATGAGCTTGATTAAAATTTTATTGCTAGACTTGGCTTGTCCATTAGCTTGGGCATAATACGGAGAAGAATTGAGCAACTTTATATTATAAGATTCGGCAAACTCTCTGACTTGGTGTGACATAAAAGATGAACCTTGATCTGTAGTTAACGTTTGAGGAATACCGAATCTATGAATAATGTGTTCGGTTATGAATTGAATTACCTCCGTATGTGTCATGTTCTTGAGAGGTACTGCTTCAGACCATTTAGTGAAATAATCAGTTGCCACCAATACGAACCGATGCCCTTTTGAGGAAGACGGGTGGATTTGTCCAATGAAATCTAAACCCCAACCTCTGAAAGGCCACGGTTTGATAATAGGATGTAACATAGCAGCAGGAGCCAATTGAATATCACCAAACTTTTGACAAGCTTCACACCCTTTATAATATCTGAAGCAATCATTAATCATAGTCGGCCAATAAAACCCAGCACGTCGCAATAACCATTTCATCTTGGGAGCCGACTGGTGAGTGCCACAAATACCTTCATGTACTTCTCCCATAGCAACTCTTGCCTGGTCCTCATCCAAACACTTTAGAAGAACATCATCGACTGTTCGGCGATAAAGACCATCATCTCTCATTGTATACTTGAAAGCCATACGCCGAACAGCCCTGTCCACCCTTTCACTCGGATTGCACAAGTAATCAACAATGGGCTTTCTCCAGTCGGAATTATCACCTGCACTAGATTTTTTGTTAATGGCCGAATCAGTGGGTTCAGGTTCGGCCTCTCCCATATTGGCAAGACAAGACATCGGTCTTTGAGAGATATGAAACATGCCATGATCAACATGATATCCAGATGCTTGCTGTGCCAACTCATTTGCTTTCCAGTTGTCATGTCTAGATATATGTGCAATGCTAAAACAATCCAAAGTAGAAATTATATCTAGACATTTATCAAGATAAACATTAAGTGATTCGTCCAAACACTGAAAGACTCTGGATATTTGCTGCACCACTAGTAACGAATCACCGTAAGCCTCAATATGTGTAACACCTATAGCAAGTAACATCTCTAGACCGAATAACAATGCTTCATATTCGGCTTGATTGTTTGTGCAAAAATATTCTAAGCGGCATGAGGCTTCAAAAACAGCACCATGAGGAGATATATAAACAATACCAACACCTTGGCCATTGCTACAAACTGAACCATCAAAGTATAATCTCCATGGTACTAATGAAACAAGGTTCATATCAACATCATGCTTGTCATTAATCCGATGTTCAACAATGAAATTAGCAACAATTTGGCCTTTCATGGATTTTAGAGATTCATAAGCGAAATTATATTCAATCAAAGCATAAGCCCACTTGCCAATTCTACCACTAAGAATTGGCCTATGCAACATGTATTTAATGACATCGGTTTGACAAGCTACTACACAAGCACTCGGCACTAAGTAATGTCTCAATTTTGTGCAAGCATAATATAAGCATAGACATAGTTTTTCAATAAATGTATACCTTGTCTCGGCATCCAATAAGTGTCTGCTCAAATACGTAATGGCATGCTCTTTTCCTTCGGTATCTTGAGTCAAAACAGCACCAATAACACCTTCCTCTGCCGCGATATAAAGCTTAAAAGGCTCTCTATGCTTGGGTGCTTTCATCACCGGAGGAGTGCACAAATAATTCTTGATCATATCAAAGGCTTCTTGCTGTTTTGCCCCCCAAGTGAAATCAACATCATTCTTTAACCTTCTCAAATAATTGACCTTGCATCAACTTTCCCTGACAGATTAGCTATGAACCTTCCCTGACAGATTAGCTATGAACCTTCTCAAATAATTGACCTTGCCAAGGAATTTTGCATATCTCTCTTGCATGTTGGAGCCTTCACTTTCTGTATGGCCTCTATCTTTTTGGAATCAATTTCGATGCCATCTTCATGAATAATGAAACCCAAAAATTTGCCAGCTAACACGCCGAATGCACATTTCAAAGGATTCATCTTCAGTCCATACTTTTTCATTTTTCAAAAGCTAAACGCAAATCGGCCAAGTGAGATTCAAAAGCATCCGATTTTAGAACAATATCATCAATATAAACTTCAAGTATGATACTGAGTAAATCATGAAAAATCAAATTCATACCCTTTGATATGTTGCTCCAGCATTTTTTAATCTGAATGTCATAACTGTCCACTCGGATAAACCAAGGAAACCAGGACATCGGAAAGCTGTTTTGTACATGTCTTCTTCGGCCATAAAAATTTGATTGTATCCGGCATTACCATCTAAAAAGCTAATAACCTTATGTCCAGAAGCATCATTAATAAGCATATCGGCTATTGGCATGGGATACTCATCTTTGGGTGTAGCCCTATTCAAATCTCTGAAGTCAATGCACACCCTCAACTTGCCGGATCCCTTTTTCTCCACTGGGACAATGTTAGAAATCCACTTGGCATACCTGCAAGGTCGAATGAAATTAGCTTCAAGTAGTCGACCAATCTCTTCCTTGATCCGGTCATATGATTTCGGATTAAACTTTCTGGTCGACTGTTTATATGGTCTAAAACCGGCCTTTATAGGTAACCGATGCTCTACTAGATCTCGGCTTAAACCTGGCATCTCATGATATTCCCATGCAAAGCAAAAAACATATTCTTTCAATAGCTCGATTTATCTAGCCTTAGAATCGGCTTTCAAATTTTTGTTTACAAATGTCGGTCAACTGACTGATCCATCTCCGATATCTACCTCTTCTAACAGATCGGCCGATGTAAAACCTTGTCCAAGTTTATCCATGTCATCCAACTCCTCAATAGATTCATACATATCGTTCTCGCTGGTCCGATATTTTACAAGACGTTTTTGTAACCACTCGGAACTAGAATCCATTGAAACATATCAAACCTTGGAGCCGAATGCATTCGGTCGGCTTTAAAGACGCGGGCACAAAACCATTCTTGGTCGCGCTGAGAAAATCAAACTCTGATAAGTCACGTCCCATCAAGCAAGTAGCATTGGGATGTTGCCAATCCACCGATGCATCGGCCAAAGCAACACAGGCCAAGTTATCCGCATGAATAACTTCCACTTCATCATCAACCCACTTAATCAAAAACTGGTGCATAGTGGATGGCACACACTAGTTTGCATGAACCCAATCACGGCCTAGTATGACGTTGTAGTTACCTTGCACCTCAGCGACAAAGAATGCAGTAGCCAAAGTTTTGCTTCCGACTGTAAGCTCCACATACATTACACCTTTGGCTTCAGTTTTCTCTTTGCCTTCAAATCCGTTGAGCACCATATTCGTCTTCATCAGCTCTCCATCGGGCAAACCCAATTTCTTGAAGACCGAATAGGGCATAAGATTTACCACAGCACCACCATCAACAAGCATTCGACTGAGTGGCGATCCATTGATATGACCTCTGAGATACAACGGTTTCAAATGTGTTACTGGTTCTTTTGGCTTCTCGAATATTGCGTTTTTAGGGCCAAAATCCAGCTGAGCCACTTCCCCTTCCTCATCTACAGCACGAAACTCAGTAGGTAAGTAATATACCATATTGATATCCATACCTTCATGAACCGGTGTAGACTCATAGTCCAACATATCAGCCTCTTCTTCAAGTGGATCGACCGATTCTGAAATCTGGCCGAGTGAAGGAGAAGTAAGAAGTGTCGCAGACGATGTAATAGCTATCGCATCGTCCTCCTTGGGTGGTGTAGGCACTTCTGTGATAGATGTAGAAGCTGATGTATCTTGTATTTGTTTAGGCCTCCACACTTGTTTTGCTGGAACCATGGGCCAAGTGTCATTGAAAAACTTATCCCTTTGCTTCTCGGCCTCCTGCTCTGCCATCTCTTGACTCCTTAACCTCTGTAGTTTCCTCTTCTGTGTCTTTGTTAGCCCTGGAGGACACCACTTTGGCTGAGTGTATTTAGGATCCCTCGTCTTTATTTGGTTGTGCTTGCTTCATGGTCATTAACCGAGTGCTTTGGCGCGATAGCAAGTATCGGCTCAGTCGAGTGGTTATGCATAGTCGGCTGCTTTATGGGGAATGTTTTGGTGCCCAAGATAAGTGAGTCGACATCCATTTTCTCCTTGCCTTTTCCCGACTCAACGACTGCAACACTTGGTGACTTAACACGCCATTCTTTTCGACTTTCCAGATGCATGAAATTTCCACTCGGGCGCACCTTTTTACTCGGATGGAATCCACTCGAATGGACGTCACTCTGATGGAATCCACTTGGATGGAACTCACTCGGATGGATTTCACTTGGATGAAATCTACCCATCCATATTTTTTCATTTGGATAGCTTCCACCTGGGTGCATTCTTACACTAGGATAGTTTCCACTCGGTCGCATATTTTGACCAGCCGACTGATAGTCGCCAATGTTCAGTCGGCCATTATATGAGTATTCAAGTCGGTCCCAAACAGTTTGCCTCTGCTTTTCTAGAAACAGTGCCTTTGTCCACTTGGTTTCGCATACTGATTGAACATATCATCTGATGGGGACCTTGGTCGCTTCAAGTGTGATGGCCGATTAGAGCTGGAACCAGTTGACTGGTTAGCATATTTGGACAGCAACATATCAAAAGTTGGCTTGATCCGCTTGCGTTGCACTTTAGCTTCATTCCTCTTCCATTTGCCAACTTCTGGACTCTTGGGTTTGACAAATCTTACACAAGCATTTTCTTTCACTTCTAGTTGAGTGTAGGATTCTTGATGGTGATTTTGATCACTTCCTTGCCATCGGGTTGCTTATCAAGCACAACATGTCTCCCCAAGACCTTGTCGCCCTCCTTGTCTTTCCTGGGCTCACCAACAATGACATTAGCTTTATTAGCAGATTCGGCTACCTCCGGCCGAATGAGCAGCTTCCTCCCTTCTAAATCCATGGTGTTTATTGGAAAGGGCTGTTTATCAACTTGCATCTCAGAAAAGTTCAATCGTCCATCATTAATGGATGATTGTATCTGTCATCGAAAAACATTGCAATCATTAGTAGCATGAGAAAAAAGAATTATGGTACTTGCAATAAGCACGCCGTTTTAGCTCTTCAAACGGCGGTAAAGTATGAGATATTCTAATAATCTTAGCCTGCAGCAAAGCATCAAATATTCTATCACACTTAGCAATGTTAAAAGTAAATTTCATCTCTTCATCACGATTCTGATGAATCGGTTTCAGATCATTGCAAGTAAAGGGTTTGGCCTTAGATGGCCAAACAAATTCAGTAGCAAAAACATCACCCTCATCGTCCGAGTGATCACTATCATATTCCACCATATTCATCTTTGGTCGATCGGCTTTGTATCTATGCACTTCTTTGAGATATTTGCTTCGACTTTCTTGAGCCAAAGCCCTTTGTAAGACTTGGTTGATATTTAAGAACTCATAGCCTTCTAGCTTTTCTCTAATGGGAGTTCTCAAACCACTCAGCACTAGGTCTGCCAAGTCTCTCTCGGTTATCACCAAACTAAAACATCGGTTTTTTGTTTCTCTGAATCTCTTGACGTAATCGGAAACCGATTCATCATGCTTTTGTTTAACCGATGTTAGATGTGACAACTTGAGTTCATTGTCACCGCTATAAAAGTGATCATGAAATTTCTGATCTAGCTGTGACCAAACCTGAATGGAACCATGTGGTAAAGAAGAAAACCATGAAAATGCGGTACCAGTTAATGACAAAGAAAATAAACGCACTTTTAACTCATTTAGTGAGCCTGCCTCACCCAATTGTGCTAAATATTGACTAAGATGCTCCCATGTGGTTTTTGTGCCTTCTCCATTAAACTTAACAAAATCTGGAATTTTATATCCTTAAGGGCACTGGATGGCATCAAAGTACTCGGAGTATGGCTTTTGGTAAATCCGATTCCGAGGTAACTCGACTCCAAAATTTTCTCGAAGCATCTTAGCCATCTCCTCTCTAAGATTAGCTAAACCATCATCCATAGTGGACGATGAAGTTTCTGGCAGTGGCATAGGAGGAGTAGGGTTACTAGTTGTAGGTAGGAATTGTGGCATGTATGTCGACCCATAATTTGGTAGTGGTCGAGTGGTTGTAGCTGTAAGTAGGGTTGGGTTTGGCGTTGCCACCAAACCTGGCATGCTCATAATAGGATTAATGGGTGCAGCCACAATCTGATTTGTTTGGGTAGGATAATAAGTCATTGGCACGGGAGGCACCGATGAGATAGGTAAAGCCAGATTAGTGTTTTGTACACTAGCAGCTACACCATCATTACCACTAGACGATTGAGATATATTCTTCTGAGCATTAGTATTTTCTATGAAAATTTGCTAGACTAGATTGTTACCATCAGCAATACGACTCTCAATCTCAGCCCACTACTCAGGAGAAAAGGTAGTACTCATGGAGGGTTTAACCTGCTCGGCTTGAAGAGGAGGGAACTTGATTTCTTCAATCGGAGTGATGTTGCCTTGGCGATCCTTCTTGAACTTTGCAAGGAACTCCTACAAATCCTTCTCTTCGCGCAGCTTATTGTACTCCTCACAGAATTGGCGATGATCAGCCGATATCTCATCAAGACTGGGCTTAATGATGTTATCGGCGTCTACATCGGATGGCTTGGGAAGATCGGACATGGTGGATGATGATGATTGACCTTTGTTCCCCAGCGGAGTCGCCAAAAAGTGTGTTGACACACGAACACGTCACGTGTACCCTCGACGCTGGGGGTGATGCACCACAACTCACGTCGAAGGAGACCCGATCGACAGCGCGATACGCAAGACAGTTGGCGGGTGCTTTTGTACACCCGAAGCCCCACTTGCCCGGGAGAGACCCCATCAGGGCTCGCGGCGGCTATGGGCTGCTCCAGGTCGATTCGCTCGCCCCTAGAGCCTCGTGGATCCGCAGCCCTCCAGCATGAAGAACTAGCGAAGAACGAGAAGAAAGATACAAGGGAGAGACAAAAAGTAGATGAACACGAAAAAGTAGTAGATGTGTTTGTTTGATTGGGTGTTGTTCAATCGGCCGTCACCCCCAACATATATAAGAGGCGGCTGGACTTCCCGTACAAGTAAAGGATTCATCTAGGCTTTCCTTACAAGAAAAATTACATCAATTCGCGTCCTAGAGTCCTAGTTCTATTCCAACTTGGATTCAGTCTGAATATGGCCCAAACTCTGTCTTCCTTCTTGCACGGGCCGCTGAGCTTGCATATGATCTCCGATCAAGACGGCCCAAATATCAAACTTGTGCGCCTCGATGATAAGAACAACTCTAATGTTGATTACCTTTTCAAATAAGGCCATCTTGAATACTCCTCGAGGTCATCTTTTACCTTCCAGTCAGACTCGGTCTTGCAGTAGACTGGACTATCCGAGTCTTGTAGTGAACTTGTAGGCCATATACTATCTCTGATGATGATGACTCCAAAACCAACGTTAACTCTCTTGATGATATGCATAAGTTTTGTATTGAACACTTCTTCATCCGAGGTCATCTTGATAAACTTTCGGGCACATGTTCAGTTTCACTCGGATTCGAGCTCATCCACTCAGATATTAGAGACTTTCACTCGAACCATCCGACTGGACTTTTTCACTCGGAAAACAATCTTTCACTCGGATGACTATATTTTCACTCGGAAAGCAATATCTTACTTGATCGGCAAGTTTTCGTTCCGATGGTAATCTTTTCACTCGGAATATTTTCATCTCGAGGACAATTTCACTCGGATGACTATATTTTTATTCGGATAATAATAAATTCATCCAGTCAGCAAACTTCCACTCGACCGGTAATTTTCACTCGACCGGTAAATTTTCACTTGGATGTTAAGCTCTTCATCGCGGTAAGTTTTTACTCAAAATTTAAGCTTTCACTCGACCGGTAAGTTTTCACTCGGACGGCAAGATTTTCACTCGACCGAAAACATAGCATGATCTTGATTTGTCTCCTCAGGTCCCATACGACCTCGTATTGAGATGAATTATATATGAAAATCGATCGGCTCGACAAGATGAAACTTTTCCGTGTTAAAGGTTTTTCGATTCAAGGCCGTCTTGAGGGCCGAATTGCTCATGCATTGCATCAGACACCCATCAACATATGTCTCGTGTCAAACGTAATATTTTGGTCTCTGGCCTATCCAAACCATATTGACTGTAACTTTTGCATATAAACTCGGATTAAGATGATTCTTATATTAAAATCAATTGCCTCGACGAGACGAAGACAATTCCTTTAGAGTGCTCCTTCATCTGAGGTCACTTTGAGGGCATAATCGGCCGAAAAGCACTCAGAACACTAAACTTTGTCACTTGTAGTACAACTTCGGCCACTGAAATGATGTCAAATGGCGATAGCCTAAATATCAAAGTTATTCCACTCAATGTTGTGAAACTCTCTCATGCTGAAAACCCTTTCACTCTGTATCTTGCCAAAATCAGGCTTCAACACATGGGCGGCACCGCAGCAGTGCTGCCGCGAACCCGAACCAGTCAAGTTTCCCACTCCTCTCCATCTGCGACTCCACTGTTGCGTCTTCCCCATCTCCGGATCGTTCTAGTCTGGGGCCTTGCCGTCGACCATCGGCCTTGGTGCGCTCGGCACGGTGTGGTCAACAACCGAGAGTCATCGGAAGATGACTGTACGTGAGAGGCTGACAGTGGGGATGCACCACGCCCATGGACGCATGCATGCAACTGCATCCTTTTTACCCTAAAAAATAATCTTTTCTCCCCCTGACTGCTGGGACCCACCAGCTACATCTTCACACGCAAGGAAGTGCCTTATAGTCGAGACCCACCTGCTCGAAGTGTATGTAGCGTTTTCATTCTGGTCATGAACTTGTACATACATATTGGTCGATGTAGAGGCGTGCACGTGTCGTAGTAGAGGCATGCACATAGCATGTACATGTACGTACAACGGCCATGGTGCAAGAAAGAAAATATGGCCACGTACGTACATACAGGCGGGGTCTCGAACGCCTACTCACGCATACGTACGGCCAGGGCTCGTACCGGAGAAACTGCGTCGTCGTCGTGTTCATCGAGAGGCAACATAACGCATGGGAACCAACTGGCTTGGATGGAACAGCCGATGGAAACAAGGCCTGGCGTACCGTAGAATGGAGGAAATGACCTTGTGTTCGACCAGCCACGGTCGAAACGGGATCCTGTTCATCGAAAGGGGTTTGGCGTACCGCAAAACGGAGGAAACGGTCGAAACAGGGTCGTGTTGATCGGGAGGGGTGTGGTGCACCGCAAAACGGAGGAAACAGACTTGTGTTGGAGCGCTACGATCGAAACGGGGGTCCTGGTCATCGGGAGGGGTGTGGCGTACCACAAAACGGGATTCCACTAGATAGTGTTCATCTCCACCATCGACCTCCTCCAGCCTCCACCTGTGACTGTTCATCCACGGCCTCCTGTTCATCTAGCCTCCACCACGCGCTCCTCCACCGGCTACTATTCAACTAGCCCTCTCCATGGGGTCCTGTTCAACCACCCCTCCACGAGCTATTGTTCATCCAGCCCTCCACTGGCTACTGTTCAACCTTTCCTCCATGGGGTCCTATTCATCCAGCCCTCGACGGGGTCCTGTTCATCCACGCCCAACCGGCTCGATCGATCGCGGTCCTGTTCATCCAGCGGCAACACCACGGGGTCCTGTTCACCCAACCCCCCTCCGCGAACTATTCATCCAACCCCCCAACAACGCTCACTGTTCATCAAGGGAAGCGAGGCAACATGTTCGATCGGCTTCAGTTAGCAGCAGTAGCGAACGAAGGAATCGCTCGATCGGGTTCAGTAATGCGTAGCCTGCAGTGCAATCGCTCGGGTTCAGTAGGCGAACGCCTCGCTCGGGTTTAGTTAGAGCCCAACGCCTCGCACCCACGTGCGTACATGTATGAGAGAAACATGCATCGCTCGGCCCCTGACCACCCACCGTAACCGGGAACTCCTCGATATTTTCCTCGCCCTCGCTTCTATCACGGTTTTTTCTGTCATCGACAGCCCAAAGATTGTCATGCACTTGCATCTCCGGCCCGCCCAGGATGAAAAGCCCATTTCTATCATGATTTTTTGTCATAGAAGTAGGATCCCACCACATCTATGATGATACTAGGTTTTGCCACAATTATCGTCATAGAAGTGTCATAAGTATGACAGGAAAAAAATTCGTTCGGCCCAAAATGTCACGGATGTGTCTTTTTTTGTAGTGTTTGTTCCTTCTACAATTCGGCCACATGCCTAAGGGGGGGTGCCACCCCTTGTGGGCTGGTGTGCTCCCCTCTTATGGCCCATATGGCCCATATCTTCTCCGAGGGTTCCGGTAACTCCCCGGTAGTCCGATAATTACCACATACACTCCGGAACACTTCCGGTGTCCGAATACTATCTTCCTATATATCAACCTTTACCTCTTGGCCATTTCGAGACTCATCATCATGTCCGTGATCTCATCCAGGATTGCGAACAAGATTCGGTCACCAAATCACGCAACTCATATAATACTAAATCATCATCGCACGTTAAGCGTGCGGACCCTATGGGTTCGAGAACTATGTATACATGACCGAGACACCTCTCCAGTCAATAACCAATAGCGGAACCTGGATGATCATATTGGCTCCTACATATTCTACGAAGATCTTTATGGGCCGAACCGTTATGACAACATACATTATTCCCTTTGTCTATCGGTATGTTACTTGCCCGAGATTCGATCATCGGTATCTTCATACCTAGTTCAATCTCGTTGCCGGCAAGTCTCTTTACTTGTTCTGTAATACATCATCCTGCAACTAACTCATTAGTCACTTTGCTTGTAAGGCTTCTTATGATGTGCATTACCGAGAGGGCCCAGAGATACCTCTCTGATACTCAGAGTGACAAACCCTAATCTCAATCTATGCCAACTCAACAAACACCTTCGGAGATACCTGTAGAGCATCTTTATAATCACCCAGTTACGTTGTTACGTTTGATAGAACACAAGGCATTCCTCTGGTATCCAGGAGTTGCATAATCTCATAGTCGAAGGAATATGTTTTGACATGAAGAAAGCAATAGCAATAAAATTGAACGATCATTATGCTAAGCTAATGGGTGGGTCTTGTCCATCACATCATTCTCCTAATGATGTGATCATGTTATCAAATGACAACTCATGTCCGTGGTTAGGAAACCTCAAGCATTTTGATCAACCAGCCAGTCAAGTAGAGGCTCACTAGGGACACATTGTTTGTCTATGTATTCACACATGTATTTAGGTTTCCAATCAATACAATTCTAGCATGAATAATAAACATTTATCATGTATAAGGAAATATAAAATAACAACTGTATTATTGCCTCTAGGGCATATTTCCTTTAGTCTCCCACTTGCACTAGAGTCAATAATCTAGTTTACATCATTATGTGATTAACACCCATAGTTCACATCGCCATGTGACTAACACCCGAAGAGTTTACTAGAGTCAATAATCTAGTTCGCATCGCCATGTGATCAACACCCAAAGAGTACAAAGGTGTGATCATGTTTTGCTTGTGAAAGAGGCTTAGTCAACGGGTCTGTCACATTCAGATCCGTATGTAGTTTGCAAATTTATATGTCTACAATGCTTTGCATGGAGCTACTCTAGCTAATTGCTCCCACTTTCAATATGTATCCAGATCTAGACTCAGAGTCATATGGATTAGTGTCAAATCTTGCATTGATGTAACCCTTAACGACGAACTCTTTATCACCTCCATAACCGAGAAACATTTCCTTATTCCTCTAAGGATAATTTTGACCTCTATCCACTAATTCACTCCTGGATCACTCTTGTACCTCCTTTCCAGACTTATTGCAAGGCACACAATAGGTCTGGTACACAGCACGACATAGTTTATAGAACCTTTTACTGAAGCATAGGGAATGATTTTCATTCTCTCTATATATTCTGTTGTGGTTGGATTTTGAGTCTAACTCAACTTCACACCTTGTAACACAGGCAAGAACCTTTTCTTTGACTGACCCATTTTGAACTTCTTCAAAACTTTATCAAGTATGTGCTTTGAGAAAGTCCTATCAGGCGTCTTGATCTATCCCTATAGATCTTGATGCCCAATATATAAGCAGCTTCACCGAGGTCTTTCATTGAAAAAATTCTTATTCAAGTATCCTTTTATGGTATCCACAAATTCTATATCATTTCCAATCAGCAATATGTCATCCACATATAATATGAAAAATGCTATAGAGTTCCCACTCACTTTCTTGTAAATACAGGCTTTACCATAAGTCTATATAAAAAATATGCTTTGATCACCTCATCAAAGCGTATATTCCAACTCCGAGATGCTTGCACCAGTCCATAGATGGATCGCTGGATCTTGCACACTTTGTTAGCACCTTTAGGATCGACAAAACCTTCTGGTTGCATCATATACAGCTCTTCTTTAAGAAATCCATTAAGGAATGCAATTTTGACATCCCATTTGCCAGATTTCATAATCATAAAATGTGGCAATTGCTAACATGATTCAGACAGACTTAAGCATCACTACAGCCTACAGGTGAGAAAGTCTCATCGTAGTCAACTCCTTGAACTCGTCAAAAACATTTTTGTAACAAGTTGAGCTTTGTAGATAGTGACATTACCATCAGTGTCAGTCTTCTTCTTGAAGATGCATTTAGTCTCAATGGCTTGCCGATCATCGGGCAAGTCCACCAAAGTCCATACTTTGTTCTTATACATGGATCCTATCTCAGATTTCATGGCCTTAAGCCATTTGTCGGAATCTGGGCTCAGCATAGCTTCTTCATAGTTCGTAGGTTCATCATGGTCTAGTAACATGACTTCCAGAACAGGATTACCGTACCACTCTAGTGCGGAACATGCTCTGTTCGACCTACGATGTCAAGTAGTAACTTGATCTGAAGTTTCATGATCATCATCATTAGCTTCCTCTCTAGTTGTTGTAGGCATCACGGGAATAGATTTCTCTGATGTGCTACTTTCCAATTTGAGAGAAGGTACAATTACCTCATAAAGTTATACTTTCCTCCCATTCACTTCTTTCGAGAGAAAACTCCTTCTCTAGAAAGTTTCCATTCTTGGCAACAATTATTTTGCCTTCGGATCTGTGGTAGAAGGTGTACCCAAATGTTTCCTTAGGGTATCCTATGAATACGCACTTCTCCGATTTGGGTTCGAGCTTATCAGGCTGAAGCCTTTTGACATAAGTGTCGCAACCACAAATTTTAAGAAACGATAGCTTAGGTTTCTTGCCGAACCAGAGTTCATACTGTGTCATCTCAACGGATTTAAATGGTGCCCTATTTAACGTGAATGCGGCTGTCTCTAATGCATAAGCCCAAAACGATAGTGGTAAATCGGTAAGAGATATCATAGATCGCACCATATCTAATAAAGTACTGTTACAACGTTCGGACACACCATTACACTGTGGTGTTCCAGGTGGCGTGAGTTGTGAAACTATTCCACAGTACTTTAAGTGAAGGTGGCGTGAGTTGTGAAAATATTCACCTTCACGATCAGATCATAGAAACTTTATTTTCTTGTTACGATGATTCTCCACTTCACTCTGAAATTCTTTGAACTTTTCAAATGTTTCAGACTTGTGTTTCATTAAGTAGATATACCCATACCTACTCAAATAATCTGTGAAGGTCAAAAATAACGATACCCGCTGTGTGCTTCAACACTCATCGAACTGCATACATCGATATGTATTATTTCCAGTAAGTCATTAGCTTGCTCCATTGTTCCGGAGAACAGAGTTTTAGTCATCTTGCCCATGAGGCATGGTTCGCAAGTATCAAATGATTCATAATCAAGTGATTCCAAAAGTCCATCAGCATGGAGTTTCTTCATGCGCTTTACACCAATATGACCTAAATGGCAGTGCCACATATATGTTGCACTACCATTATCAACTTTGCATCTTTTGGCATCAATATTATGAATATGTGTATCACTATGATCAAGATTCAGTAAACCATTCACATTGGGTGTATGACCATAGAAGGTTTTATTCATCTAAATAGAACAATAATTATTCTCTGACTTAAATGAATAACCGTATTGCAATAAATATGATCCAATCATATTCCTGCTCAACACAAACACCAAATAACGTTTTGGTTCAACTTTAATCCCGAAGGTAGAGGGAGTGTGCGATGGTGATCGTATCAACCCTGGAGTCACTTCCAACACACATCGACACCTCGCCCTTGACTAGTCTTTGTTTATTCCTCAAATCCAATTTCAAGTTACTAATCTTAGCAACTGAATGAGTATCAAATACCCAGGGGTTACTGTCGGTGTCAAAACCAGCGGATCTCGGGTAGGGGGTCCCGATCTGTGCGTCTTAGGCTGATGGTAACAGGAAGCGAGGGACACAATGTTTACCCAGGTTCGGGCCCTCTCGATGGAGGTAAAACCCTACTTCGTGCTTGATTAATATTAAAGATATGTGTACAAGAGTAGATCTACCACGAGATCGTAGAGGCTAAACCCTAAGAGCTACCCTATGATGGTATGATTGTAATTGTGATCGGCCTTCTAAGGACCATGCTCTCCGGTTTATATAGACACCGGAGAGCTAGGGTTTACATGGAGTCGGTTACAAGGAAGGAAACATAATATCCGGATCGCCAAGCTTGTCTTCCACGCAAAGGAGAGTCCCATCCGGACATGAGCTGAAGTCTTGAGTCTTGTATCTTGACGCTTTTATAGTCCGGACGATGTATATAGTCCGGCTGTCCGGACACCCCCTTATCCAGGACTCCCTCAGTAGCCCCTGAACCAGGCTTCAATGATGATGAGTCCGGTGCGCAGTCTTGTCTTCGGCATTGCAAGGCGGGTTCCTCCTCCGAATACTCCAAGATTATCATCAAACACGTAGACCGTGTCCGGATCTGCAAAATGATCTTCACATACCACCGTAGAGAGAATGATACTCCAGCTGACAACTTTTAGACGACGTGACATGCCATTAGGGCCAGGTCATTACTCAAATCGTTTTTTCACAACCAGCCACAGAGCGTATTGCGAGGCGGTTTCCTTGACACGTCCTGTCAAAGCAGAGATCATGTACCCTTACGGGATTCTCATTAATATGGGTATGGGTAATCCCCCCGTGCCATCAATCGTGGCACTTGGGAAGTAAGCGATTCTCAACAAGCTAGTGGGGAGGCGCACCGCTTTCGTCGCCTCTATAAAGGGATAAGAGTTCCTCATTTTTACCCACGCCTCCTTCCTCCCCTCGCATACTCCTGCCCTCTCGAGCTCCAGCGCCCTAGTCCAGGTCTTCTCCGCATAGTTAGTCATGTCTGGAGCAGGAGGCAAGTGGGTGGCTTCCACCGTGACGGAGAAGAAGATCATGAATCTTCGGGCGGCCGGATACTTGGCTGCAGACATAGCGCACCGTCTACCAGACGAGGGGCAGGTCATTCCAACTCCAGGACCCCACGAGAGGGTCGTGTTCCTTGCCCACTTCGTCCGTGGACTGAGGTTTCCACTCCACCGCTTCGTCTGCGGGCTTATGTTCTACTACGGGCTAGACTTTCATGATCTAGCTCCGAACTTCATCCTCAACATCTCGGCATTCATCGTTGTGTGTGAGGCTTTCCTCCGCATCAAGCTGTCGGATTTTGGGTTCCGGCAGACCCTCAAGGTTCAAACTCTGGGGTGCGTGCGGAGATCACACCTCCTACCTACCTACGTCTCGTCGCCTTGCAAGGATCTAAACTACACGAAGAACAACACAAGGGACACGAGGTTTATACTAGTTCGGGCCACCATTGTGGTGTAATACCCTACTCTAGTTTGTGGTGTGGTGGATTGCCTCAGGGGCTGATGATGAACAATACAAGGGAAGAATTGCCTCGCGAGGGGAGGAGTTCTTGTGGAGGTGATTCCTATTGGGAAGGATTCAATCCGGATCCCCTTCTTTTGTGGTGGCTTACCCTATTTATAGAGCGAGACCTTGGTCCTCTTCCCAAATATTGAGCGGGAAGGGCGCCAAAAATTGGCCATTTTGAAGGGGAACATCTAGTACACTTATCCTGTCTAAAGTCGGTCCTCGCCTGCCAAAGACTCTGACGGTGACGCCGGCTTGGGCTCCATGATGACCTCCATCCTGCCGTTCTGCTGGTCTTGGTCTTGTTGCACCGAAATGGTTGCCTTTGCTTGATGCTCTCGCCTCCGCTTGCCCCCTTTGCACCAAAGAGGAAACAAGGACTCTGCGCAGGCCGGTGCCCGCCTGGCGCCCGCCTGGCTTTGGTCGTCATGGCTTGCGTCATGGGCACCTCGTGAGGTACCCTTCCTTGATCTCTCCGCCTCCTCGCGAGCCAGCCTGATGAGGTTGTGCCTAAGGAAGCTTCCTGTTGTCCGCCCCGCGAGGCTTGGCCCCTCGCGAGGGTCTTGAGCATATGTTGATGAAGATGGGACGTACTGGTCCACTCCTTGAGCCACGCCGTAGGCCGCAGGCAGGCAAGTCTGGGTACCCCCGTTCCCAGAATGCCAACAGTAGCCTCCGGGCCCAAGGCGCGCCTAGACTTGGCTTAGCAGAGAAGCGAAGGGGCAAGTGCGAAGCGCCGCGGGCCCCAACAGCTTGCGGCCTTGGGCGCCGCGTGGCGATTGATTGGACGTGGGCGTCCCCACTTCCCCATGACGCATCGGCAACTGCACGAATTGACAAGTCCCTGCATGCAAAACGGGTCATGATTACCTATGATCATGGAGGCCGGCGGTTGGCCTCCCCCGGCTATATGTACGAAACGACGCAAGCCCTTCCAGTCCATCCTTTCCTGCTACTCCCCTTCTTCTTCCTGGCCGCTCGTCATCCCCATGGCCCCGCCGAAGAGGTTCTCGGCCGCGGAGAAAGGAAAGGCTCGCCAGGAAGGGCATGGCTCTCCTCCGGCCAAGCGTGGCCGAGGCCGCCCTAGCAAGCACCCTACGGCCCCCGCTGCGGCTTCTCGTGGCCGCGAAAGCAGTCCTCTGCGCGGCCGAAGGCGCTCGGCTGCCGATGAGAGGTATGCTGGGGCTACGCGACCCCCCAGGCCGTGCTCCCGCTCGGCGGAGGTGCTGCCGGAGTTCGTCGTGTGGTCGGCGGACCCGAACGGCACCTGGCTCCAGCTCCCCCGCTTCTTTGTAGGTGAACTTCCGGCTGGTGCCCCGGGCGGCCTTTGGCTTCAGGCGAATGGTTGCTGCAGCAGGGCCTCCTGGGCTACCCTGGAGGTCTCCACCGCCGGGGAGGCGGCCTTGACCCGCGGCTGGCAAACGTTTGCCCGCGTGCGCGGCCTGAGCCGACGGTGCACTCTACACTTTAAGTTCGACGGCGATGCCACCCTCTACGTGAGGGTGTTCGGAGAAGACGGCCGCCACGCCGGATTCTGTCTCGAAGACGATGACCACGGCCATGCGCCCAGCCCTGGTGTTGGCCGGGATGAAGGTGGTGGGAGGCGCGCGGGCAGGAGCGCCCGAGGCCCGCCAAGCTTTGGCGACTCCCCATCGGATGGCAGCTCCTCCAGCGATGGACGCGACCTCCCCCTTCGCCGGCGCGCTCGCCTGGGAGAGGGAAGCGGGTCGGCCCGTCATTGTGCCTCGGTGAAGCGGGAGATGGAATCCAGTTGAGCCTCGGAGGTAGTATGAGCCCTTGTCAAGAGTTGATGCCGGGCAAGTCGTGCCCGTTTTGCTTTTCTTTCTTTCCTGCGCAAAAAGAAGGTAATCTGGTGCCCCACGGGGGCGTGTTGAACTGTTGCTATTTAATTGGCGCGTTGTTTCTACTGTTTCTGTGCTATGTTTTCATTCTGCGCGTTTATGCACGGAAATTACTTAGCTTCAGGAGGGGGGAGCTCATTGCGGTCCTTGCCTCCCGAGGCAGGCCTCGTCGTGCGACTTGTGTCCTGCAGGGGTTAGTCAGTAGGGATAGTCTCCAGCCTTGGTAGCAGGGACGACCAAGCCGAGTCCCGTGATCGTGTCGCGATGCCCGTGGGGCACGAACTGGGAGGGGTGCTCCCGCAGCGGACTCGGCTTGGGAAGTTCCAAATCATCGGGGCAGAAAACACTCGCGAGGGTGCCCATGTTCCTCCCTTGTGAGACTTTGCGCGAGAGAAAATGAAGCAAACAAGTGAAATGGACGAAGGGTCGTGAGCTCGAAACGGTAATAGCTTTAGTAAAACTTCAAATAGAAATAGACAAGCCAACTACGGAAAGCAAATGAAAGAAGCCGCATCCGGCACCTAATCTAGTCTTCGACGTCTTCTCACCAGCGCGGAGCTAAGTGCTGCCACTGGGCATGGACGGGAGCCCCCGAGGCCCGAGGGCGGCACTCCGGAGACTCCGGGGCGTGTACAGCCCCACTCATTATTATGTGAGAGTGTCACGGGCGGCGAGCTTCACATGCGTTTGCCTTCTTCACAGGCACCGGGCCTTTTCCCAAATGTAGCAACTTCACAGGCATTCGCCTTCTTCACAGGCACCGGGCCTTTTCCAAAACGCGGCAACTTCACAGGCATTCTCCTTCTTCACAGGCACCGGGCCTTTTACAAAACACGGTAACTTCACAAGCATTCGCCTTCTTCACAGGCACCGGGCCTTTTCCAAAACGCGGCAACTTCACAGGCATTCGCCTTCTTCACAGGCACCGGGCCTTTTTTAGGGGTAAAATCTTCGGAGTTGTTGAATGTTCCACGCGTTCTGGACAGGCACCCCCTCCTGGGTCTCCAAGCGTGCGGAGCCGGGCCTGGAAACATGAACAACCTTGAACGGTCCCTCCCACATGGGAGAGAGCTTATGCAGCCCCTCCCTGGAGAGAACCCGTCTGAGCACGAGGTCCCCTACCTCAAGAGTCCTGGGACAGATGTTGTGGCAGTGGCATCGCCGCTGTGCTTGTTGGTACCTTGCTGCTTGTAGCGCGGCTTCTTGGCGACGCTCCTCCCCCAGCACGAGATCCGTCCCCCGCATGGCGTCCTGCTGCGCCTCGTGGAACGCCAGGACCCGTGCGGAACGACACCTGACCTCGTGAGGGAGAACGGCTTCAGCTCCATAAACCAAAAATAATGGGGTTTCGCCAGTCGGCTTGGTTGCGGTCGTGCGGATGGACCACAGCACGGATTGGAGCTCGTCGTACCAGCCCCTGCCACAGGCTTCTAGCTTCTTCTTGAAGGTTCTGGTTTTGAGGCCCCTCAGGACCTCCGCGTTGGCTCATTCAGCCTGGCCGTTGCTCCAGGGTGCGCCACCGAGGCATAGCATATCTGCGTTCCGAGGTTAGCACAGTATGTTTTGAAGAGATTGCTGGTGAACTGCGAACCGTTGTCGGTGATAATGCGGTTAGGCACCCCAAATCGGCTCACGAGGCCCTTGATGAACTTGACTGCTGAGCCCGCGGGTATGGTGCGGAAGGCTTCTACTTCGGCCCACTTGGTGAACTTGTCCACGGCGACGTAGAGGTAGCGGTAGCCCCCTGGTGCCCAAGGGAATAGGCCCAGA
This sequence comes from Triticum aestivum, assembly GCF_018294505.1. Lineage (NCBI taxonomy): Eukaryota > Viridiplantae > Streptophyta > Magnoliopsida > Poales > Poaceae > Triticum > Triticum aestivum. The sequence goes on along the minus strand of NC_057801.1, from coordinate 169,763,396 downwards.
ATGTCGATCCCCCAAACTGCGAATGGCCATGAGAGGGGTATGGTCTGCAGTCCCCCCGCCGGCTGGTGGATCTGCTTGGCGTGGAACTGGCAGGCCTCACAAGCCTTCACCAGCTCAATAGCGTCGTTGAGCGCTGTGGGCCAGTAGAACCCGCTGCGAAATGCCTTGCCAACGAGGGTGCGCGAGGATGAGTGGTGCCCACAGTCTCTGCCGTGTATGTCTGCCAGCAGCTCCTTCGCTTCTCTCTGGGAATGCAACACAGGGACACTTTGTTCGGCCACCTTCGGTAGAGCTCCCCATCCATGATGTTGTAGGCCGTGGCCTGCCGTGCCACGTGCTCCGCATCCTCCTCCTTCTCCGGCAGAGTCCCTTGCGTCAAGTAGACCTTGAATTCTGCCATCCAGCATTCCTCTCGAGGCTCCAACGCCAGAAGCAGGCGTGCCCCCGAGGCCGGGCCGCAGGCTGGGGCTCCCGAGGCAGGTGGCTGAGGGAGTTCCTCCCTAGGATGCGCCGTGCTTGACAACGTCGGCGTCGCTGAGGGTTTGAAGAGCCGCTCCTCGAAGACGCTCGGCTCCTGAGGTAGCTGCCTGGACGCTCTCTTGGCGATGTCGTCAGCCTCCTGATTGGTACCGCGAGGCACATGCTGCAACTCCAGCCCCCAAAATTGTTTCTCCATATTGCGGACCTCAGCGAGGTACTTTTCCATATGCTCATCCTTTGGCTTGTACACTTTGTTGGAGAAGTTGACGAGGAGTTGCAAGTCACCTTTGATGGTGATTCGTTTTACTCCCAAGGCGATGGCTGTCCTCAAGCCCGCTATCAGGCCCTCATATTCTGCTATGTTGTTGGAGACCTTCTCCCTATGCTGGAAACAGAGCTGCACGGCATAGTAAAGCTTGTCTTGAGTGGGGGATATGAGCACTGCGCCAGCCCCTGCGCCCTACCGCGTGAATGCTCCATCGAAGTACATCACCCAACCATCCGGCGCTTCACTCCCCAGGAGAGTGACCGGTCCTCGCCCAGTTTGAGCCCTGGGGCCTCTGTCCATTCCGCCACAAAATCCACGAGCGCAGCCCCCTTAATGACCCTAGTAGTGCTGAATTCTAGTTGGAATGCTTGCAGTTCGATGTTCCATTTGGCGACCCTCCCCGCTGAATTGGGGCTCCTGAGCACCCTTTCCAGGGGATAGGCTGAGACGACCTTGATGGGATGGCCCTGAAAGTAGTGCCGCAGCTTGCGCGAGGCTACCATAAGCGCAAGGAGTAGCTTCTGAGGCATTGGGTACCGCGCCCTTGCGTCCCGCAGCACCGTACTGACGAAGTACACCGGATGCTCGATGAGATTGAGGGTGTCGGCGCGGCCCGCATCCTCTGGAGGCCGGGGCGCCTCCTGGGGCGGCGCGGCTCTCAGGCCTTGGTCGCCTGAAGGAGCCTCCTCTGCTCCTGGTGCGCTCTCTTGGCGGGGCTGATCTTTCTCTGCTGCGGTCGTGGCCTCTGCGAGGCCTTCTGTGCCCTGCTCTGCCTCGGTCGGGGGTGCGATGGCGGCCGAGGCCTGACGCTCCTTCCGGACTACTACCAGGGCTACGCTGGCGGAATAAGGGGTGGCTGCAAGGTAGAGCACCAGGGGCTCCCGGGGGCGAGGGATCACCATCACCGGGGGGCTGGTTAGGTACCTCTTGAGGTCTTGGAATGCTTTGTCGGCCTCTTCAGTCCATTCGAAGGGGCCTTTCCTCTTCATCAGATGAAACGCCCTAATGCGGTTACGCGCCCGGTGAGCTTTTGCATTTCCCTGAGGGTCTTTGGCGGACTCATGTCCTCGACTGCCTTGATCTTCTCTGGGTTAGCCTCAATGCCTCTGTGCGATACAAGGAAGTCTAGGAGCTTGCCCGAGGGGACTCCAAATACACACTTCTCTGGGTTGAGCCGCAGGTCCACTTCGCTGAGGCTCGCGAAGGTTTCCTCCAAGTCCTGTATCAGGGTCTTCGCCTCCCGAGACTTCACCACAATGTCATCCACGTAAGCTTCAGCGTTCCTCCCCAGCTGTCGCCCCAGAGCGATGTGCATCAACCGCTGGAAGGTTGCGCCTGCATTGCGCAACCCGAACGGCATGCAGGTGTAGCAGTATACTCCACATGGGGTTAGGAAGGTCGTCTTCTCCATGTCCTCCACCGCCATTTTGATCTGATGATAGCCCGAGAAGGCATCCAGGAAGCACAGTAGGTCACACTCGGCGGTGGAGTCAATGATCTAGTCGATGCGAGGAAGTGGGAATGGATCTTGCGGACAGGCTTTGTTGAGGTTGGTGAAGTCGACACACATGCGTTCCTTTCCCCCCTTCTTTGGCACGACGACCGAGTTGGCCAGCCAATCTGGGAGGCGAACCTCGGGGATGACCCCTGCCGCTTCTAACTTGCGGGTTTCTTGGACGATGAAGGCCTCCTTCTCCGTGGACTGTCGTCGTGCCTTCTGCCTTACAGGGCGTACATTGGGACACACGTTGAGATGGTGCTGGATTACATCCCTCGAGACTCTTGCTAGCTGATTAGGTTCCCACGCAAACACCTTCCTGTTCGCGCGCAGGAAACTGACCAAGGCCTTCTCCTGCTCAGGCTCAAGGTTGGTGCCAATCATGAAGGTAGCCCCGATGGGCTCACACTCGTCGACCGGTACCTGCTTGGTCTCCGCCTTGTCTTGGCTGAACAACTGCTTCTTCTTGGCCGGCGTAGCCCTTTTGGGCTCAGGGACGGCTGAGCCGGCGGGCTGCGCCACCGCCGCAGCCTTGAAGGCAAGCTTGAGCGCTTGCAACACATCCCCAGTGTCTCCGGACACGGTGAGGACGCCGCTACTCCCAGGCATCTTCATGAGGTTGTACGCTGGGTGAGTTGCAGCCATGAATCGGGCTAGTGTCGGATAGCCGAGGATGGTGTTGTATGGGAGGCCGATGGGGGCGATGTCAAAGTCGATTAGCTCCGTGCGGAAGTTGTCGTAGGTGTTGAAGGTCACCGGGAGGCAGATCTGCCCCAGGGAGCCGATGGAACCGCCTCCGACACCCAAGAAGGGTCTGCTAGGCTGAAGCCGCTCTGGCGGTACGTGGAGGAGGCTGAAGGCTTCCACTAAGAGCACGCTAAGGCCAGCACCGCCGTAAATGAGGGTCCTGGTGATGGCCACCTGGCAGATGGTGGGGGTGCACAACATTGGGAGCACGCCCGAGCAGGCTGAGTTGGAGGGGTGATCATCCGAGCTGAAGGCCAGATCGTCCTTAGGCGCTGCCCAACCCGGAGGAGCCCCATGCTGCACGGAAGCGGCGCCTATTTGGCGGACGAATGGCTTGATGTGGCGGCCTGAAGGTGGCGCCTGTGAGCCACCTAGAAGAGCTACAACGACCAGGGGCGCCGGTGCAGCGTACTGGGCGAGGAAGAGGCCGCGCAGCTCCCCCCAAGAGGCCACGGAAGCCGTCGGTAGGTGGAGCAGCCACATGTGTGGGACGCCGGCGAGGGCCATGGGAAACCAGTTAGCCATGACCCTGTCGTCGCCCCCAGCCTTGTGGACGGCCTCCTTGTACGCCAGAAGGAAAGCCAGCGGATTGGCCGTGCCATTGTAGCACGGTGGCATCTCCGGCTTGAACTAGTTTGGCCACTGCACCTGCCGCAAGGCGGGGGCCAAGGCTCGGAGCCCCCTGGCCCCCGTGTTGGCGCTGGCAACCGGAGTGGGCGGCGTGTTGCCCATCATGAGGGCGAAGCGTGGTGTTGGCGGAGAGTGGGTCGGTGGAAGGGAAAGCTCCGGCGCACCCCTACCTGGCGCGCCAAATGTCGGATTTCGGGTTCCGGCAGACCCTCAAGGTTCAAACTCTGGGGTGCGCGCGGAGATCGCACCTCCTACCTACCTACGTCTCGTCGCCTCGCAAGGATCTAAACTACACAAAGAACAAGACAAGGGACATGAGGTTTATACTAGTTCGGGCCATCATTGTGGTGTAATACCCTACTCTAGTTTGTGGTGTGGTGGATTGCCTCAGGGGCTGATGATGAACAATACAAGGGAAGAACTGCCTCGTGAGGGGAGGAGTTCTTGTGGAGGTGATGCTTCTTGGGAAGGATTGAATCCGGATCCCCTTCTTCTGTGGTGGCTAACCCTATTTATAGAGCGAGGCCTTGGTCCTCTTCCCAAATATTGAGCGGGAAGGGCGCCAACAATTGGCCATTTTGAAGGGGAACATCTAGTACACTTATCCTGTCTAAAGTCGGTCCTCGCCTGCCAAAGACTCTAACGGTGACGCCGGCTTGGGCTCCACGATGACCTCCAAACTGTCATTCTGCTGGTCTTGGTCTTGTTGCACCGAAATGGTTGCCTTTGCTTGATGCTCTTGCCTACGCTTGCCCCCTTTGCACCAAAGAGGAAACAAGGACTCTGCGCAGGCCGGCGCCGCCCGCCTGGCTTCGGTCGTCATGGCTTGCGACACGGGCACCTCGTGAGGTACCCTTCCTTGATCTCTCCGCCTCCTCGCGAGCCAGCCTGACGAGGTTGTGCCTGAGGAAGCATCCTGTTGTCCGCCCCGCGAGGCTTGGCCCCTCGCGAGGGTCTTGAGCATATGTTGATGAAGATGGGCCGTACTGGGCCACTCCTTGAGCCACGCCGTAGGCCGCAGGAAGGCAAGTCTGGGTACCCCCGTTCCTATAACACCGACACAAGCCTCATTTCGGCTTGTGGCTCCAAACCTTCTGCGTGAAGCCGAAGATTGTGAGCGGCCAACAAGCGGAGTGCGGAGGAGCCATGGTTGGCAAAATGCCTAATGTCACCTGGCCTGAAGGCTCCTTTGCGGAAATCGTGAAGGGGTGGCAATCGGGGTGGTTCTACATCACCGAGCCATGCGACGCCAACTGGGCGCCAGCCCTCGATTTCCGATCTGGAACCCCTATGCAGCTCACCTCCTAGGAACAGAAGGGCCTGTTATGGGGCGAATCTGCAGAGCTGGCCGGACTCATCAACTGCGTCAAGGGCATGGAGGACAAGAACATCAAGCTCGTCAACATGATCCAAGTCATGCTCATTCGCCTGATACTGTCGTGCCAAAGGCGGGCATTCAATCTGTGGGAATTCATCCCGGCCGAACACCGGACGCTCCAGAGGCTCTACGGCATGAAGCACAAGAATGCGTGGAAGGCGTTGTTCAAGTCCACCGAGGTACCTCCTCCCATAACCGAGGACCGCGGGCTCCACGCCGCACGACAACCTACCCAGGTGAGTTCTCAAGCCGCCACCGGGTCCGGTTCTTCCCAATGTACTCATGGGGATTCCCTAAGTGATTGTGCATATTTGTTTTAGGAGTATGTGGAGACAGCGGAGCGGATCGACAGTCCGACTCTGTTGCCGGAAAGCCCAGCCAATGATCTTCTGACGAAGATGCTGGTCCCATTGCCCTATAAGGGGCCGAAGAAGAAGGCCGACAAGAAGGCCCCGGGGACCCAAAAGGGTCTCCGAAGTAAGGTTGTGCAAGCCTCGTCCGAAGACAACGAGGCGCACTCCTCCCCTGAAGGGGAAGAAGAAGAAGAAGAGGCCGCCCCATCTGAAAAGGATGGGGGGCCTGAGACAGTGAATCAGGGGGCCAGGAGAGGCCCCCGACGTAAGTCCGTCATACCCTTGTCGTCTGATGACGACAAGGCGGATTCCTCCCGTAGAGGCGGGGAGGAACAAGGAGAAACACCACCTCCCCGTGTCCGGGGAGGGAAGAAGAGGAAGGCCGCCCCGGTGGGGGAGACTAGGACGTCCAAGAAGGGAAAAGCATCCCTTCCGGACTACTCCGCCACCACCGCCGATAGCGAGGAAGGGTGGCTGCCCAGGAAGAAGCCCCTCGTGCGGTCGTAAGTATCCGCACTCAATCGTAATTTTCACTTCATAATTTTGTTTATAATGCCGAACTTGTATACAGTCCGGCCAGGGCCCATCCGGGAGTGTCGTCTTTGGACGGGTCCTTGAGTGAGTCAGCAATGAACTCACTCCCGACGGCCACGTCTCCTCGTCCTGTGGACGACACGGAGGTGTTGTCCCGAAGGCTCCCGACGATGGCGGAGGTGGCCCTAGAGGCGCCTCAAGGCGGCGTCCCAGGCGTCGGACTCGCGGGGTTCAAAGTCCCCACGGATCGTGTCGATGAGAGCCACGGCAAGCCGGGCTCTTAGCCGAACACTGTTCCGGAGCCTTTAGTGGTTCTGGACTTAGGCGGGCAGCCCCTCGTTATGGAGGGAGGGTCGTCTATATCAAGGACTTCCATTGCGCCCCAGGCGCGGATTGTCTGCTGGAAGCGCTTCGAGGCGCTTCCCTAGATGAAGAGCACCGTACTCTCATGAGTGCGGTGATTCAGAAGGTTTCGTCCGCCAAGAGCGGACTAACCGAAGCCTGCACCAGCCTCCTAACAGGCTTTGAGGTAAGCAGTAAAAATGTGTAAAATCACCACCCGATAGGTAGTAGCCCCTGATACTCTGTTTGGTGTTCGGAAAGAAAAACCAAACGGAGGGTCAATTATAATCCGCAGGAGTCTAACAATAAGTGTTGAATGTAAATAAACAGGTTGTGCTGCTGGCCGCTGCTGCTCGCACGGCCGAAATCGCCGGCCTGACGCAGGATTTAGAGCGGGCACAGGGAGAGCTCGGCCTCGCGAGGAGGCAGCTCGAAGAGAACAAAGGTGAATGATTCCCCTCTCTCATATAATAAATAGTAAATAAAATTTGATTATGCTAACGACGAGACGTCGTGATGTGGTAATAGAGGCCGCCACCGAAGTGGCGTCTCTCAAGAAGGCGCTGTCCGAGGCCGAACACAAAGCGGCCTTGGAACTCAAGGAGCGCAAAAAGCAAGAGGCCCGAGTGGGCGAGGTACAAGAAGAGCTCCAGGAGCTCGGCAAGAAGCTCGAGTCTGCGGAGCGGGAGCTTAAAGCAAAGGAGGCCGAGCTTGCGAAGGCCCTTACAAATACAAAAGACGCCAAGGCCGAAGCCGAGAGGGCTCAGCAAGAGATCCAGGAGGCCAAGAAAATAGCGGCGGGTAAGAAATTTTTTATGCAAAGAAAACATGTGGAGGAGGTGTTTCTTTTACTTACTCGAATCCGGAGCTCTCCAGGGGCATTCGCAGACCTGCCACGCAGCGTATCAGATGCCGCGGAGTTCTACCGTGCCCAGGAGGGGAGCTCAACGGAGAAGTTGTTCTGGTCCCAGTATGCTGGGGCCGAGCATGCAACGCCTCTGAGTGACCAACTGAAGCAGTTGGTCGAACTCCACAAGGCGGCCTAAGTGGCTATGAAAGATCTCATAGTCCGAATATGGCCTAGCGAGCTTCTGCCCACCAGCTACTTCGGCATGATCAAGCGGATGGTGGATTCTTGTCCGCGACTAGAAGTCATCAAGCGATCCGTTTGCATTGAGGGTGCCCGCCGGGCCCTTGCCCGCGCCAAGGTGCATTGGGGCAAGCTGGATGCGGAGAAGCTGGTGAAGGACGGGCCGCCGGAGGGCAAGCCGCATCGTGTCCCCGAGAAGTATTATGATGGCGTTATGAAGGGTGCTTGCCTTGTGGCCGATGAATGTAGCAAAGACATAATTTTTGAATGAATTCACTTCTGTCATGTGTGTAATTTAAAGACGAAGTTACTTGCACTATGTAGCACTTTTGTGATTTAAAATATTACCTTCTGTGCGGCTGTTTATCAAATTCTGAAAGTAGGCTAGTCGTCGGCTTCCGCCCCCATGTAACTAGTACTGGGGTGTTCGTGGAAAACCCGGACACTCTTTATCCAAATGTTTGGTCCCTTAAGGAGGTGTCCAGTGCAGCGAACCAGGCAATCGGACTATACGGCTTTATAACCTTCACTTAGCCATAGAAGTCTATGATTTTAAATTTTGGCGAAGCCCCTAGAATCCGGAAGGCCGAATTGGGGCGCTATACACGCCTATATCAGACAAAGCCGAATTAACGCCTAAAGCAGAAAAATCTTTAAGGATTTTAAGACCTCTCAAACAGCGACCAGTCTCTCGCCACATCATGTCGAACAGTTTTGTGCTTTCTCTACTGAGGTGCTCGTCCGGCAGAACCAGGGCACAATCGTAGTAGTTCTCCCTGCGGTGCCTTAGCCGAATTAACGGAACATAAGGCACCAAAGCAAGGGAGCCGGGCTATCGCAACCGTAACCCAAGACATGATTCGGAGCTGATGCATATAATGCTATAAGTTTGGGGTGCCGCACTATTGAAAGTGTTCGAACTTAACTTGCCATATTATGGGGTACCATAAGAATCCCCTGGCAAACTACCCGTACCAAAGTGTACGGATGCAAAATTAAATAGTCATTTATAAAAAATGCTCAAATAAAAATAAGTAAGTTGATGCTATTTGTGGTCTCCCATTGATGAATAATACATTTAAGCGTATGTTTAAAATGTATGTATTAAGCGGAGATGAAATAGGATTATTTGACATATCCTATCCAGAAGCAGGCTACGTACAGATAGATAAAGCAGGAATAACAATCGTAAATAGAATCCACCTAGGTGTTTCCTGTTGTGCCCAAAGCCTGTTGCCTCCTGGGTTTCCTCTCCTATGTAAGTCCGACAATCCGGCTATTCTGGAGAAGCTGCACTAAAGCAATGTCCTTAAGGGTGAATGGAAAGGTTATGAAGTGATACCGTACTGTTGGCTGAGCCCCTGCTACGCCTCCGCCATTGCCCATGGTATTTTGAGTGCTAATTGTGTACGCGTGGCACGAATGCTGCTTTGATGGGATTTGAGCGGAGGCCGGACTGCTAGTCCTGCTCTTGTTGTGCATGCTGATCTTGCTGCAGGGTGTTCCGCCCTCGCTTGACGGAGCTTGAAAATGTCGTCACCGGATTGGTGGTCTGTCGGAGGAGGCCGCATTGTACTTCTGCCGCAAGGGTCGTAGTATGTTCTTCTGTACGGAGAGAGCAGTCCATATTCCCGTTGACTGTTATGACCCCACGCGGGCCTGGCATCTTGAGCTTGAGGTATGCATAATCTTGTACCGCATTGAATCTAGCAAATGCGGTTCGTCCGAGCAGGGCATGGTAACCACTGCGGAAAGGGACGATATCAAAGATTAGCTCTTCACTTTGGAAATTATCCGGAGATCCGAAGACCACTTCCAATGTTATAGAGCCCGTGCAACGGGCCTCTACTCCAGGAATGACACCTTTAAAGGTGGTTTTGGTGGGCTTGATCCTTGAAGGATCGATGCCCATCTTCCGCATTGTGTCCTGATAAAGCAGGTTCAGGCTGCTGCCTCCGTCCATAAGGACTCTTGTGAGGTGAAATCCGTCTATAATTGGGTCTAAAACCAATGCGGCTGAGCCGCCATGACGGATGCTAGTAGGATGATCCCTACGATCAAAGGTGATCGGACAAGCTGACCATGGGTTGAATTTGGGGACGACTGGCTCCATCGCATATACGTCCCGCAGTGCTCGCTTCCGTTCCCGCTTGGGGATGTGGGTGGCGTAGATCATGTTGACCGTTTTCACCTGGGGGGGAGTTTCTTCTGGCCCCCCATGTTCGGACGCCGGGGCTCATCGTCATCGTCGTTGTGCAGCCCCTTGTCCTTGTTTTCGGCGTTTATTTTGCCGGCCTGTTTAAAGACCCAGCAGTCTCTGTTGGTGTGGTTGGCTGGCTTGTCCGGGGTGCCATGAATTTGGCACGAGCGCTCCAGTATACGGTCCAGACTGGACGGTCCTTGATTGTTGCGCTTGAATGGCTTCTTCCGCTGACCGGATTTCGATCCACTAAATACGGCATTGACCGCCGTATCCTCGGTGTTGTCGCCGTTGTTCCGTCGCTTGTGTCTGTTACGCCGTGGCTTGCCATTATTGTCCCGGACATCTGAAGTTCCAGAATGTGGCGTAGTGCTACTGCAAGCCAACCAGATGTCCTCGCCCACGCAAAAGTGGGTCATTAGTGTCGTAAGATCTGCCATGGACTTGGGTTCCTCCTGGCCGAGGTGTCTGGAGAGCCACTCGTCACGGATATTATGCTTGAAAGCCGCCAGGGCTTTGGCGTCCGGACAGTCGACTATTTGGTTTTTAGTTAGGAACCGAGTCCAGAATTTCCTGGCCAATTCTCCGGGCTGTTGAGTTATGTGGCTCAAGTCATTGGCATCCGGAGGTCGCACATATGTGCCCTGGAAGTTGTCAAGGAATGCGTCTTCGAGGTTTTCCCAACTGCCAATGGAATTCGCGGGCAGGCTGTTTAGCCAGTGTCGGGCATGTCCTTTGAGCTTAAGGGGAAGATACTTGATGGCATGTAGATCATCTCCGCGGGCCATGTGAATGTGGAGAAGGAAATCCTTGATCCATACCACGGGGTCTGTGGTGCCATCGTATGATTCGATGTTTACGGGTTTAAACCCTTCTGGGAATTCGTGATCCATCACTTCATCAGTGAAGCATAGGGGGTGTGCGGCGCCTCTATGTCGGGCTATGTCACGGCGCAGTCCGGCTGCGTCTGACTGGTTGTATTCGGCCCGGCCCGATTTGCTGTTAGTGTATCCGGTATGACAGTCATCGTCATGTGCTTCGGCGCGCCCCCGTGATCCGTAGATCGATCTTGGTTGTCCTGCGGCGTTATCCAGTTTATCGCGCAGGTCCTGAGTATTGCCCCGGGCCGTAGTAAACCGGCGCGGTGGTACGGGCTGGTATTTCGGCTGATATGCCTTTTGTCCTGACCTCGAGGCGGTCGGTCAGCCGTGGGGCGCTCGAGTCCGTATTCCTCAGCTGCCAGGACTTCTGTCCATCTGTCTGTGAGCAGATCTTGATCAGCTTGGAGCTGCTGCTGCTTCTTCTTCAGGCTTCTCGCAGTGGCAATAAGCCGACGCTTGAAGCGCTCCTGCTCTGCGGGGTCTTCGGGTACGCCGAACTCGTCGTCGCCGAGGCTAATCTCGTCTTCGGAGAGGGGCATGTAGTTGTCCTCCTCCGGATACCCGTCCGTCGCCTGTTCATCTGGGCTGTTATGCCCGTCTTCCTGTTCGGCCTGCTCGAAGGCGGGCTGTTCGGGTTTGTATTCATCGTCGGCACCGTCCGGATTATTATCATCTCCAGCGCCGGTATTGCCTTGGCGGGGCTTGGAGCGGCACTATAGACGCTCATGCTTTGCTTTCTTCTTGGAGGGGTTATCCTCCGTTGCCTCGTCGCCATTCGTTTCTTTCGGAGTGTCCACCATATATATATCGTATGAAGAGGTGGCTGCCCACCGCCCTGTGAGCGGTGGCTCCTGTATGTCTCATGCATCGTCGTCCATACCGTCGATATCTTCGAAGTCAAAGTCGAGCACGTCGGTTAAATCATCGATCGTGGCGACAAAGTGGGTGGTGGGTGGGCAGCGAATTCCTTCGTCGCCTGCTTCCCACTCCAGCCGGACATAGTTCGGCCCAGAGTCTCCTGACAAAGAGAGAGACTTCAATGAGTTCAGCATGTCGCCAAAGGGTGAGTGCTGAAAGATGTCCACAGCGGTAAACTCCATTACCGGAGCCCAACCTGGCTCGGCTGGCTCGAGAGTGAGCGGACCAGGACCAACAGCCTAATATGAGTCTGGGGGTCGGGGATTACAGGCCTCCACAGCGGTGGGACCCGTGTTCGGCTCCACCGCCGATAAGTGTGCGGCCTGCGGAGCGGGGTCCAGCCCTCCGTCCATAGGCAACGCAACCTGCCCTGGATTTAGATCCAAGGCTGCTTCGGGGATGATGTCCCGGGCACTGTCCGACAGCAGGTCTAGGCCGTGCTCGTCGTGGCTGTCCGGCGCTCCTGGCGCAGGCTCAAATCCGTCGAAGATCAAGTCTCCGCGGATATCCGCCGTGTAGTTCAAGTTTCCGAACCTGATCTGGTGGCCAGGGGCGAAGCTGTCGATCTGCTCCAACTGGCCAAGCGAATTGGCCCGCAGTGCGAAGCCGCCGAACACAAAGATCTGTCCGGGGAGAAAAGTCTCACCCTGGACCGTGTTATTGATGATTGAAGACGCCATCAAGCCTCGAAGCGACGACACAGAGGAACTCTCAATGAAAGCACCAATTTCGGTGTCAAAACCGGCGGATCTCGGGTAGGGGGTCCCGATCTGTGCGTCTTAGGCTGATGGTAACAGGAAGCAAGGGACACAATGTTTACCCAGGTTCGGGCCCTCTCGATGGAGGTAAAACCCTACTTCTTGCTTGATTAATATTGAAGATATGTGGAATACAAGAGTAGATCTACCACGAGATCGTAGAGGCTAAACCCTAAGAGCTAGCCTATGATGGTATGATTGTAATTGTGATCGGCCTTCTAAGGACCATGCTCTCCGGTTTATATAGACACCGGAGAGCTAGGGTTTACATGGAGTCGGTTACAAGGAAGGAAACATAATATCCGGATCGCCAAGCTTGTCTTCCACGCAAAGGAGAGTCCCATCCGGACACGAGCCAAAGTCTTGAGTCTTGTATCTTGACGCTTCTATAGTCTGGACGATGTATATAGTCCGGCTGTCCGGATACCCCCTTATCCAGGACTCCCTCAGTTACCACGAATACTAGTAAGGTACACATCAATAACATGTATAGAAAATATACCTTTGTTCACTTTTGCATCCTTATTATCCGCCAAATAATTGGGGTAGTTCCACTTCCAGTGACCATTTCCTTTGCAGTAGAAGCACTCAGCTTCAGGTTTGGGTCCAGCTTTGGGATTCTTCATGGGAGTGGCAACTTGCTTGCCATTCTTCTTGAAGTTCCCTTTCTTTCACTTGCCCTTTTTCTTGAATCTAGTGGTCTTGTCAACCATCAACACTTGATGCTATTTCTTGATTTCTACCTTCGCCGATTTCAGCATCGCGAAGAGCTTGGGAATCGTTTTCGTCATCCCTTGCATATTATAGTTCGTCATGAAGTTCTAGTAACTTGGTGATAGTGACTAGAGAACTCTGTCAATCACTATCTTATGTGGAAGATTAACTCCCACTTGATTCAAGCGATCGTAGTACCCAGACATTCTAAGCACATGCTCATTGGCTAAGCTATTCTCCTCCATCTTGTAGGCAAAGTACTTGTTAGAGGTCTCATACCTCTCGACACGGGCATGAGTCCAAAATACCAATTTAAGCTCTTGGAACATCTGATATGCTCCGTGGTGTTCAAAACATTTTTGAAGTCCCGGTTCTAAGCCGTAAAGTATGGCGCACTAAACTATCAAGTAGTCATCATATAGAGCTTGCCAAACGTTCATAATGTCTGCACTTGCCCCTGTAACAGGTTTGTCACATAGCGGTGCATCAAGGACATAAACCTTCTGTGCAGCTATGAGGATAATCCTCAGATCACGGACCAAGTCTGCATCATTGCTACTATCATCTTTCAACTTATTTTTCTCTAGGAACATGTCAAAAAATAAACGGGGAGTTACATCACGAACTATTGATCTATGACATAATTTGCAAATACTATCAGGACTAAGTTCATGATAATTTAAGTTCAATTAATCAAATTACTTAAGATCTCCCACTTAGATAGACATCCCTCAAGTCATCTAAATTATACGTGATCCAAATCAACCAAACCATGTCCGTCAAGTTTAACCCGACTATTCCGCATGTGCAAAACTGTCTAGCACCCGTTGTATGTGAATGTAGAGTCTATCGCACCCAATCATCACATGGTGTCTCAACATGACAAACTGTCACAACGGTGCATACTCGGGAAGAACACATATACCTTGAAATTTTAGTTATGGGATCATCTTATAATGCTACCGTCGTACTAAGCTAAATGAGATGCATAAAAGATAAACATCACATGCAATCAAAATATGTGACATGATATGGCCATCATCATCTTGTGCTTTTGATCTCCATCTCGAAAGCATCATCATGATCTCCATCGTCACCAGCTCGACACATTTATCTCCATTGTAGCGTCGTGGTTGTCTCGCCAACTATTGATTCTACAACTAACGCTAACGCATAGTGATAAAGTAAAGCAATTACATGGTGTTTGCATTTCATACAATAAAGAGACAACCATAAGGCTCCTTCTGGTTGCCGATAACTTTTACAAAACATGATCATCTCATACAAAAACGTATATCACATCATGTCTTGACCATATCACATCACAACATGCCCTGCAAAAACAAGCTAGACATCCTCTACTTTGTTTTAGCAAGTTTTACGTGGCTACTACGGGCTTCTAGCAAGAACCGTTCTTACCTACGCATCAAAACCACAATGTTGTTTCATCAAGTTTGTTATTTTAACCTTCTTAAGGACCGGCCGCAGTCAAATTCAATTCAACTAAAGTAGGAGAAATAGACACGCACCAGCCACCTTTATGCAAAACTAGTTGCATGTCTGTCGGTGGAACAAGTCTCATGTGAGTGGACATGTAAGGTTGGTACGGGCCGTTTCATCCCTGATACGTCTCCGTCGTATCTACTTTTCCAAACGCTTTTGCCCTTGTTTTGGACTCTAACTTGCATGATTTGAATGGAACTAACCCGGACTGACGCTGTTTTCAACAGAACTGTCATGGTGTTATTTTTGTGCAGAAATAAAAGTTCTCGGAATGACCTGAAAATCCACGGCCCAACTTTTTGGAATTAAAAAAAAATATTGGCGAAAGAATCAACGTCAGGGGGCCCACACCAAGTCCGTGAGGGTGGGGGCGCCCCCCCCCCCTCTAGGGCGCGCCCCCTGCCTCGTGAGCCCCGTGGACCTCCATTGACCTCAACTCCAACTCCATATATTCACGCTCGGGGAGAAAAAAATTAGAGAGAAAGATTCATCTCGTTCTACGATACGGAGCCGCCGCCAAGCCCTAAACTCTCTCGGGAGGGCTGATTTGGAGTCTGTTCGGGGCTCTCGAGAGGGGGATCCGTCGTCATCGTCATCATCAACCATCCTCCATCACCAATTTCATGATGCTCACCGCCGTGCATGAGTAATTCCATGGTAGGCTTGCTGGACGGTGATGGGTTGGATGAGATTTACCATGTAATCAAGTTAGTTTTGTTAGGGTTTGATCCCTAGTATCCACTATGTTCTGAGATTGATGTTGCTATGACTTTGCTATGCTTAATGCTTGTCACTAGGGCCCGAGTGCCATGATTTCAGATCTGAACAAATTATGTTTTCATGAATATATGTGAGTTCTTGATCCTATCTTGCAAGTATATAGTCACCAATATGTGTTATGATCCGTTAACTCCGAAGTGACAATAATCGAGATACTTATCAGTGATGACCGTAGTTTGAGGAGTTTACGTATTCACTAAATGTTAATGCTTTGGTCCGGTACTCTATTAAAAGGAGGCCTTAATACCCCTTAGTTTCCAATAGGACCCTGCTGCCACGGGAGGGTAGGACAAATGATGTCATGCAAGTTCTTTTCCATAAGCACGTATGACTATATTCGGAATACATGCCTACATTACATTGATGAACTAGAGCTTGTTCTGTGTCACCCTATGTTATAACCCTTACATGAGGAATCGCATCCAACATAATTATCCATCACTGATCCAATGCCTACGAGCTTTTCACATATTGTTCTTTGCTTAGTTACTTTACCGTTGATGCTGTTACAATTACTACAAAACTGCTACTATTACTTTTGCTACTGTTATTGTTATTTCCATACTACTTTGCTACTAAATACTTTGTTGCAGATACTAAGTTATCCAGGTGTGGTTGAATTGACAACTCAATTGAATACTTAAGAATATTCTTTGGCTCCCCTTGTGTCGAATCAATAAATTTGGGTTGAATACTCTAACCTAAAAAACTGTTGCGATCCCCTATACTTGCGGGTTATCAAGACTATTTTCTGGCATCATTGCCGGGGAGCATAGCTCTATTCTTTGAGTCACTTGGGATTTATATCTGCTGGTCACTATGAGGAACTTGAAAGACAAAAGAACTAAGATTTATCCCTCAACTACGAGGGGAGGTAAGGAACTGCCATCTAGCTTTGCACTTGATTCTCCTTCTGTTATGAGTAAGCTTGCGACACCTAAACCTGCTTCTGCTATGAATTCTGATATGTCGCATGTTATTGATGATGTCACTTCTACTATGCATGATAATTATGATGAAACTACTTCTATGCTTGATACTACTGTGCCATTAGGTGAATTTATTGATGAACAACTTGCTAGGTCTAGAGAGGATGAAACTATTGAAACTGATAATATTGATGATAGTGAAGATGAAGGTTCTCCCCCTAAATATGAATTGCATGTTGTTCCTGAGGGTTATGTTATGGATGAAGAAACTGCTAGAGATTTTCTTGCTTGCCATGATAGTTATGATCTTAAGAAGTTATTAGCTAAACTAAAACAGAAATCTCTGAATGCTAGAATGAAATATGACCCTGCTTTTGCTACTTCAGCTATCTTTGTTACTGATAAGGATTATGATTTCTCTGTCGATCCTGAGATAATTACTTTGGTTGAATCCGATCCTTTTTATGGCTATGAATCTGAAACTGTTGTGGCGCATCTTACTAAATTGAATGATATAGCCACCCAATTCACTAATGATGAGAAAACTCGCTATTATTATATCCTTAAGATATTTCCATTCTCATTAATGGGTGATGCTAAAACTTGGTTTAATTCTCTTGATCCTGGTTGTGTGCGTAGTCCCCGGGATATGATTTATTACTTCTCTGCTAAATATTTCCCTACTCATAAGAAACAAGCTGCCTTAAGGGAAATATATAATTTTGTGCAAATTGAAGAAGAGAGTCTCCCACAAGCTTGGGGGAGGCTTCTCTGATTACTTAATGCCTTGCCTAATCATCCTCTCAAGAAAAATGAAATACTTGATATCTTTTATAATGAACTAACCGATGCTTCTAGAGACCACCTGGATAGTTGTGCTGGTTGTGTTTTTAGGGAAAGAATAGTCGATCAAGCTGAATTGCTATTGAATAATATGTTGACTAATGAAAACAATTGGACACTTCCTGAGCCAATCCCTGAGCCAATTTCTGAGCCAACACCTAAGCCAACTCCGAAGAAAAGAGGTGTTCTATTTCTCAGTCCTGAAGATATGCAAGAGGCAAAGAAATCTATGAAAGAAAAAGGTATTAAAGATGAAGATGTTAAGAATTTACCTCCCGTTGAAGAAATTCATGGCCTTAATATACCATCTATTGAATAAATACATGGTCTTGATAACCCGACACAGGTAGTAAAGGTAAATTTTCTCTATAGATATGATAATGTTGAAATCCCATCTACTAAGTTTGCTAGCCGATGCTTGGATGAATTTGATGACTTTACAGCTAAACAAGAAAACTTTAATGCTTATGTTGGTAGACAATTGAAGAGTAATGCTTAGATGATTGGACACTTGAGTGATTATATGTCTAGAGTTAAGGGTGAACTTAAACTCATTAGTAAACATGCTTCTATGGTTACCACTCAAGTAGAACAAGTACTTAAAGCTCAAAATGAATTGCTCGATGAATTAAATAATAAACCTGACCTTGTTGTTAGAGTAGCAACTAGAACGGGTAGAATGACTCAAGAACCGTTGTATCCTGAGGGCCATCCTAAGAGAATTGAGCAAGATTCTCAGAGAAATAATGTTGATGCACCTAGTCCTTCTAAAAAGAAAAAGAAAAATGATAGGACTTTGCATGCTTCTAGTGAACCTGTTGTAGACACACCTGAGAATCCCAATGATATTTCTATTTCTGATGTTGAAACACAATCTGGTGATGAACATGAACCTAGTGATAATTTTAATGATAATGTTCATGTTGATGCTCAACTTAGCAATAATAATGATGTAGAAATTGAACCTGCTGTTGATCTTGATAACCAACAATCAAAGAACCAATGTTATGATAAGAGAGACTTTGTTGCTAGGAAGCACGGTAAAGAAAGAGAACCATGGGTTCAGAAACCCATGCCTTTTCCTCCTAAGCCATCCAAGAAAAAGGCTGATGAGGATTTTGAGCACTTTGTTGAAATGATTAGACCTATCTTTTTGCATATGCGTTTGACTGATATGCTTAAAGTGAATCCTTATGCTAAATACATGAAAGGTATTATTACAAATAAAAGAAAGATAAAAGAAGCTGAAATTTCCACCATGCTTGCTAATTATAATTTTAAGGGTGGCATACCTAAGAAACTTGGAGATCCAGGAGTACCAACTATACCATGCTCCATTAAAAGAAACTATGTTAAAACTGCTTTGTGTGATCTTGGAGCCGGTGTTAGTGTTATGCCTCTCTCTTTATATCGTAGACTTGAATTGAATAAGTTAACACCTACTGAAATATCTTTGCAAATGGCCGACAAATCAACCGCTATACCTGTCGGTATTTGTGAGGATGTGCCTGTTGTGGTTGCAAACGTTACTATCTTAACATACTTTGTTATTCTTGATATTCCCGAGGACGATAGTATGTCGATTATCCTTGGTAGACCCTTTTTGTATACTGCAGGGGCTGTTATTGATTGCAACAATGGCAATGTCACTTTTCATGTTAATGGTAATGAGCATACGGTACACTTTCCAAGGAAACAACCTCAAGTTCAGAGTATCAATTCTATTGGAAAAATTCCATCGATTATTATTGGAGGTTTTGAATTTCCTCTTCCTACTGTCGAGAAGAAATATGATATTCTTATTATTGGGGATGTGCATATCCCCATTGAGGTCACCTAGTGTTATTCGAAATTTCTCCGGTTCCATGATTATTCGGAATGAGTTTGTTAACAAGACTTGATCAACCTTGTTAGTGGATTCCTTTTGATGAGCATGAGATGGATGAAGTTAGAAGGCACAACCTTCTATACCCTCCTTTTACTTTCTATTATTGATATTAAATAAAGCAAAAATAGTATTTTTCTATCTGTTTTCTAATTTATCCATGCAATTTAAAATACCCCGAAAATAAAAGTTCTCCAAATGCCCTGAAAATTTAGTATGATTTTTTCTAGAATATTTGAGAATATCTGGCACTAAGAACACAGCAGGGGGAGCAAGCACCTGGCCACAAGGGTCCAGGGCGCGCCCCCTGCCTCGTGGGCCCACGGTGGCCCCCCTCCACTTATTCCTGCACCCATGCTCTTCTTCTTCCTCCCAAAAAAATCACTATCCAGCTCAAGCACGAGTTCTAGCTCATTTTGCTGCCATTTTCGATCTCCTTGCTCAAAGCTCCATTCACAAAACAACTTTGGGGGATTGTTCTTTGGTATGTGACTCCTCCAATGGTCCAATTAGTTTTTGTTATAGTGCTTTATTCATTGCAAATTTTTGCTGCCTAGGTGACCCTGTTCTTGAGCTTGCATGTCAAAATTATATGGTCCCAAGTAGTTCTAATGCATGATATAGTCTCTAGGCACTTGTGGAGTAGTTGCTAGAATTTGGTTGAGTTTGGTTCAGTTTTATTTGGAGTTACTAAAATTTTCAGAAATTTTTCAGAGGAAGAAATATGTCTAGGAAAATGTACCAAGGTGGTTCTTCAAGGAATCAAGGACCCAGGCTCGCAATACGTGAGCAGGACGAGGAACCACCGAGGGAAGCTTACGTGTGGCCTTGTGAATGGCCGTTAGAGGAGTTTATGGTCAAAGCAGGCATCAAGGATGAATTTGATGCATACGTGTGTAATGCTGATCTTGAGGACTTCATGCAAGATAAGTGCCCTCAATACTACCATTTAACTGATTCCTTTGTGAGAAGGTTTAAATTTACATCTTCGCGCAATTCTCACGATGTCCTGTTTGATCTCTATGATAAATCTTATACCATGGACTTAGAAGATTTTACTACTGCTTGTAAACTCCCTCAATGGGGTAGTGCTAGTGAACCTCGGAAATCTGAATTTAAAGATTTTCTTGCTAGTATCACCGTGGGGGAATCCATAGAAATAGCACAAGCTACCATAGGGAGCATTCATTTTCCTGCTATACATTATTATGCTCTCTTTATAGGCAGATGCATAAATGGTAAGGATGAAGCATGTCACATGTGTGTTCCTGATCTTAGTGTTCTCAGGTGTGCGGTGTTAGGAGATAAACAATATAACCTGGGGGCCATCGTTGCACGTAGGTTGCATAATAATGGTTTAACTGGAGATTTGTTTGGTGGGATTTATGCAACCCGTGTATCTAATTTTCTTGAGATACCCATACATGAAGGGGATATGGAGTTGCCTCCTGCTTATTTAGATTATAATGCCATGGTTAGCCATTAGTTTCTTGAGAGAAATAAACAATTCCTCCAGTATCGACTAATCTTTGACAGACGTCGTGCTGTCCATATTACTCTCCCTGCTCCTGCTTTCTTTGACTATCAGGCAAAAAGAAGATATATTATAACCAGGGGAGGCGAATGAGTACAAGAGGAGGACAGAGGCAACTCACCTCCAAGCTACAGCTCAGGAGGCAATGGCTGCTGCATCTCAGTACGACCCCAGTTACAACTTCGGATATCCGCCAGGCTATCCATGGGCATACACCAACTTAGGCCAAAAGCCTAATCTTGGGGGAGTACGTATTTCTCACCGATATTACATTCATGTTCACACACTCATTCTAGTTGTTGGTGCTCATACTTTTTCATTGTACTATCCATGCTAGTTTATTTTCTTTTCTCGCTTTCTTCTTGTGTGTTTGAACAACCTTAAGAAAACCAAAAAATAGTTGTAGTTTTTAGCTAGTTTACTTTCCATGCCTATAGTGGTAGTAACTAAAACAAAACTTAAAAAGATTTCGCGTTCTTCTTTTGCTTGTTGGGAGCTTTCCCGTGTAAATAGTTTTATTTCTTTTCTTTTCTTTGGGGGTCGAGAGGAGAAGACCACAATGAAAATGTTGAGTGGCTCTCATATGCACTATTATTGATTTAACCAAGAGTCCATACTACCTTGTCTTCTCCTTTGAATTGAATGCTTGCAGATTCCAGCTTAGTCCAATGCACGTGCACTATTATTTTTACCCACATCGTTCGGTCGTGCAAGTGAAAGGCAATAATGACGATATATGATGGACTGATTGAGATGAGAGAAGCTGGTATGAACTCGACTTATCTTGCTTTTGTAAATATGATTAGTTCATCGTTCCTGATTCAGCCTATTATGAATAAACATGTTTGCAATGACAATTAGAGATTATAGTTGCTTATGCCATGCTTAATTAGCTAGGAGTTTATAATGGTTTACCTTGCGTGCCAACATGCTATTAAAATGGTTGTGATGTGGTATGATAGGGTGGTATCCTCCTTTGAATGATTCGAGACATGGCACATGTTCACACATGTAGTTGAAACAAAATCAACATAGCCTTCACGATATTTATGTTCATGGTGGATTATATCCTACTCAGGCTTGCACTCGGTGTTGATTAATTTTAATGCATGTTCATGACTGTTGTCGCTCTCTAGTTGGTCGCTTCCCAGTCTCTTTCTAGCCTTCACTTGTACTAAGCGGGAATACTGCTTGTGCATCCAAACTCCCTAAACCCCAAAGTTATTCCATATGAGTCCACCATACCTTCCTATATGCGGTATTTACCTGTCGTTCCCAGTAAATTTGTACCTGCCAAACTCCAAACCTTCAAATGAAATTTTGTTTTGTATACTCGAACAACTCATGTATCAACTAGGGTTGTCTGTATCTTCCATGCTAGGTGGGTTATTCTCAAGAGGAGTGGACTCCGCTCCTCACTCACGAGAAAATGGCTGGTAAACGAGATGCCCAGTCCCATGCTTATATCAAAAATAATTGCAAAGGAAACTCCCCCAGGATTGTTGTTAGTTGGAGGCACCCGTTGTTTCGGGAAAGCCATGGATTGATGCTTGTTGGTGGAGGGGGAGTATAAACTTTACCATTCTGTTTGGTAACCGCCTATAATGTGTGTAGCATGGAAGATATCGAGATCTCTTAGTTGTTATGTTGACATTGAAAGTATACCGCTCAAAATGTTATTCATCTCTATTTCAAAATCGAGCTCTGGCACCTCTACAAATCCCTGCTTCCCTCTGCGAAGGGCCTATCTATTTACTTTTATGCCGAGCCATCATCCTCTTATTAAAAAGCACCCTCTGGAGAGCACTACTGTCATTTGCATGCATTACTATTAATTTATATTGAGTATGACTATGACTGGATCTCTTTTACCATGAATTACAATGTTTAGTCAGTCCTTGATCTTCAAAGGTGCTCTGCATTTATGTTTTGCAGTCTCAGAAAGGGCTAGCGAGATACCATCTTGTTATATCATATTATGATTGTTTTGAGAAAGTGTTGTCATCTGAGATTTATTATTATTGCTCGCTAGTTGATTATGCCATTGATATGAGTAAACATGAGACCTAAGTTTTATTGTGAATATGGTTAGTTCATAATCTTTGTTGAAAACTTGAATGCTGGCTTTACATATTTGCAACAACAAGAGCAAACGGAGTTTGTAAAAGTTTTTCTTTATCACTTTCAGTTTGTCAACTGAATTCCTTGAGGACAAGCAAAGGTTTAAGCTTGGGGGAGTTGATACGTCTCCGTCGTATCTACTTTTCCAAACACTTTTGCCCTTGTTTTGGACTCTAACTTGCATGATTTGAATGGAACTAACCCGGACTAACGTTGTTTTTCAGCAGAACTGCCATGGTGTTATTTTTGTGCAGAAATAAAAATTCTCAGAATGACCTGAAAATCCACGGAGCAACTTTTTGGAATTAATAAAAAATATTGGCGAAAGAATCAACGTCAGGGGGCCCACACCCTATCCACGAGGGTGGGGGCACCCCCCTAGGGCGCGCCCCTGCCTCGTGGGCCCCCTGGACCTCCACCAACCTCAACTCCAACTCCATATATTCACGTTCGGGGAGAAAAAAATCAGAGAGAAAGATTCATCGCGTTTCACGATACGGAGCCGCCGCCAAGCCCTAAAACTCTCTCAGGAGGGCTGATCTGGAGTCCGTTCAGGGCTTCGGAGAGGGGGATTTGTCGCTATCTTCATCATCAACCATCCTCCATCACCAATTTCATGATGCTCACCGCCGTGCGTGAGTAATTCCATCGTAGGCTTGCTGGACGGTGATGGGTTGGATGAGATTTACCATGTAATCGAGTTAGTTTTGTTAGGGTTTGATCCCTAGTATCCACTATGTTCTGATATTGATGTTGTTATGACTTTGATATGCTTAATGCTTGTCACTAGGGCCCGAGTGGAATGATCTCAGATCTGAACCTATTATGTTTTCATGAATATATGTGAGTTCTTGATCCTATCTTGCAAGTCTATAGTAACCTATTATGTGTTATGATCCGTTAACCCCGAAGTGACAATAATCAGGATACTTACCGGTGATGACCGTAGTTTGAGGAGTTTATGTATTCACTAAGTGTTAATGCTTTGGTCCGATACTATATTAAAAGGAGGCCTTAATATCCGTTAGTTTCCAATAGGACCCCGCTGCCACGGGAGGGTAGGACAAATGATGTCATGCAAGTTCTTTTCCATAAGCATGTATGACTATATTCGGAATACATGCCTACATTACATTGATGAACTAGAGCTTGTTCTGTGTCACCCTATGTTATAACCCTTACATGAGGAATCACATTCGACATAATTATCCATCACTGATCCAATGCCTACGAGCTTTTCACATATTGTTCTTTGCTTCGTTACTTTACCGTTGCTGCTGTTACAATTACTACAAAACTGCTACTATTACTTTTTCTACTGTTACTGTTATTTCCATACTACTTTGCTACTAAATACTTTGCTGCAGATACTAAGTTATCCAGGTGTGGTTGAATTGACAACTCAACTGCTAATACTTGAGAATATTCTTTGGCTCCCCTTGTGTCGAATCAATAAATTTGGGTTGAATACTCTACCCTCGAAAACTGTTACGATCCCCTATACTTGCGGGTTATCAATCCCACAATACCGCCAAATCAAAATAAGATGTTGGTGGTAAGCAGTATGACTATCACCACCCACAACTTTTTGTGTTCTACTCGTGTATATCATCTACGCATAGACCTGGCTCAGATGCCACTGTTGGGAAGCGTAGAATGCAATTTCAAAAAAAACTTCCTACGCTCACACAAGATCTATCTAAGAGATGCATAGCAACGAGGAGGAGAGTATGTCTACGTACCCTCATAGACCAAAAGCGGAAGTGTTTCACAACGCGGTTAATGTAGTCAAACTTTCTTCGCGCTCTATCGATCGAGTATTGAACGTATGACACCTCCGAGTTCTGCACAAGTTCAACTCGGTGACGTCCCTCGCCTTCTTGATCCAGCAAGGTGTCGAGGTAGTAGATGAGTTCCAACAGCACGACGGCGTGGTAACGGTGATGATGAAGTGATCCGCGCAGGGCTTCACCTACACTGCGAGAATATGATCGGGGGTGTAAATTGTGGAGGGGGCGCCGCACACGGCTAACAATTGATGTTATGTGTTCTAGGCGCCCCCCTCCCCACATATATATATATATAGGTGGGAGGTAAAGAGAGGCAATCAGGGGGCACCCCAAGTAGGATCCGAATCCTACTTGGGGTTTCCCCAAGTGGTGCCCCCCTTTCCTTTTTCCACCGCAGAAAAAAGGGAAGGGGGAAGAGAGAAAGGAAGGGGGCAAACCCCCTTTGTTCCTTCTCCAATTCGGCCACATGCCTAAGGGGTGCGCTCCACCCTTTGTGGGCTGGTGTGCTCCCCTCTTATGGCCCATATGGCTCATATCTTCCCCTCGGGGGTTCCGGTAACCCCCCAGTACTCCAATAATTACCCGATACACTCTGGAACACTTCCGATGTCCGAATACTATCTTCCTATATATCAATCTTTACCTCTCAGCCATTTCAAGACTCCTCGTCATGTATGTGATCTCATCCGGGACTCCAAACAACATTCGGTCACCAAATCACATAACTCAATAAATACTAAATCGTCATCGAACGTTAAGCGTGCGGACCCTACAGATTCAAGAACTATGTAGGCATGACCGAGACACCTCTCTGGTCAATAACCAATAGTGGAACCTGGATGCTCATATTGGCTCCTACATATTCTACGAAGATCTTTATCGGTCGAACCTTTATGACAACATACGTTATTTCCTTTGTCTATCGGTATGTTACTTGCCCGAGATTTGATCGTCGGTATCTTCATATCTAGTTCAATCTTGTTACCGGCAAGTTTCTTTACTCATTCCATAATACATCATCCTGCAACTAACTCATTAGTAACTTTTCTTGCAAGGCTTCTTATGATGTGCATTACGGAGAGGGCCCAGAGATACCTCTCTGATACAAGGAGTGACAAATCCTAATCTCGATCTATGCCAACTCAACAAACACCTTCGAAGATACCTATAGAGCATCTTTATAATCACCCAGTTACATTGTGACGTTTGATAGCACATAAGGCATTCCTCTGGTATCCGGGAGTTGCATAATCTCATAGTCAAAGGAATATGTGTTTGACATGAAGAAAGCAATAGCAATAAAACTAAATGATCATTATGTTAAGCTAATGGGTGGGTCTTGTCCATCACATCATTCTCCTAATGATGTGATCACGTTATCAAATGACAACTCGTGTCCATGGTCAAGAAACCTTAACCACCTTTGATCAACGAGCTACTCAAGTAGAGGCTCACTAGGGATATAGGGTTTGTCTATGTATTCACACATGTATTTAGGTTTCCGATCAATAAATTCTAGCATGAATAATAAACATTTATCATGTATAAGGATATATAAAATAACAACTTTATTATTGCCTCTAGGGCATGTTTCCTTCATGGACCGCTTAAAAGAGATGAGGAAGGTGATGAAGATGGTGATGTTGATGAAGATGATCACCGCGGTGATGGTTCCTCCGGCGACACTCCAGCGCCACAGGGAGAGAGGGGGGAGAGTCTCCCCTTGGTGCTTCCTCCTTGATGGCCTCCCCCTAGATGGGGAGAGGTTCTCCCTCAGGTCCTTGGCTGCAATGGTGATGATGGCCCCCTCGGGCTTCCTCCTCCATGGCCTCCGGTGATGATGGCCCCCTCCGGTAGGGTGCCAGAGAGGGCCTAGATCGATTTTTCGTGGCTATAGTGGCTTGCGGTGGTGGAACTTACAATCTAGGATTCTTTCTAGGGGTTTTGGTATTTATAGGAATTTTTGGCATCGGTCTCATGTCAAGGGGGTGCTCGAGGAGTCCACAAGTCGTGGGCGCCCTCCGTGGGGGTAGGGCGCGCCCCTAGGCTTGTGGCCTGCTTGGTCACTTCCTGGCCCAGCTCCGGTGCTTCGGGGGTCTCTTTTGGTCCATAAAAATAACCATAAATTTTTAGCCCATTCCGAGAACTTTTATTTCTGCACAAAAAATGACACCACGGTAGTTCTGCTGAAAACAGCGTGAGTCCGGGTTAGTTCTAATCAAATCATACCAAAACCATATAAAATTGTTGCAAACATGACATGACTACTTCATAAATTATAGATACATTGGAGACATATCAAGTAGCTACTTAATTATTCAACTACCCATTTGATCTTCACTCGTATCTTTTTGAAGTAGTTTGTCATTTACTCTTGTTCTTACCTTATATCCTAACAGTAAATTTTTGAATGAATTGAACATTGTAAAGTTTAAATTATATGTGCTTCATATACTTGTCTCATGCGTAGTAGTAGTTTCACATTCGGTTTAGAAAGTAAAATCTGTTGAAGTTTGACAATCACAATATTAGTCATACTAGCAATTCATGAATGATTAGTATAAGAAAGAGAACTTTCACATATAAATATATTATCATGGACATCTTTATTGATTGTGAATACCCATTAATTATTTTAAAACTTAAGCAAATTAGTTGAAATTGGACAAGGAAGACAACATGATGAGTTATGTTTGGGTATATTTGCGTAGAAGTTATATTGTTATGGATCCTCCAACATGTGGTGCTTGCTTAGGATCCTTTGCTAGCCAAAAATTCATACTAAGTAGAGATACTACTTGTGCATTCAAAAACCCTTAAACCCGGTTTCTTACCATAAGTGTCCACCATATCTATCTACGGATTGAATAAGATACTTCAAGTAAGTTGTCATCGATGCAAAAAGCAATGAAAATTGATCCTAAAATATGTATGATCTTTTATTGCAAGGGAAAAATAAGCATTGTACGAACTTGTGATGGTAAATAAATAAAAGCGATGGACTGCATAATAAAGGTTGCTATCACAAGGGGCAATATAACATAACATTCCTTTGCATTAAGTGCTTGCACATCCAGAAATAAAAATCGCATGACAACCTCCGCTTCCCTCTGCGAAGGGCCTATCTTTTACTTTTCAGTTTTTACTTTCATGCAAGAGTCAATAGTATCACTACTAGGGAAAAGCCTATACACAGAATCTTACCAGCAGCGCTGCTCAAAATACAACGCTACTGCTACTGAAAGAACAATAGCAGTAGCGCGTGCACCGCAAAACATGCTAGTGCTCTAATTGCCATGACCTCCCCCCCCCCCCCGCTAGTTATAGCAGCAGCGCCCTATAATGAACCGCGTTACTGCTATGGAAGTTAGCAGCAGCACGCTTCAAAGAAAACCGCTACTGCTAAGATCAGCCCACAAGTTTAGTCCCACCTCGCTCTGTGAACAGGGTGTTTACCACCTTAAATATGTTATTTCTGAAACTACCACAACCAGTTGGTCTTCACTGAACTCTATGTGTAAAATTTGTGGCCGCAATATGAGTCCTCTCCGGTTCCTACCGGAGAGGACTCATATTGACAATTCAGATTGTACACAAAAAGATCAATGACGGCCAATGTATTTTTGCATAGACGTATTTTTGTATAGTTACACTTAGCAGTAGCGGTTTATATGCAAAGCGCTACTGCTATTCAGATTAGCCGTAGCGCGTTTCGGCAAACGCGCTACAACTATCCCTACCTTATCCCCACGCGCACGACCGACCCTCTCTCTCACTCACACTCTCACTCTCGCTCGCGTGCTGATAACCGTCGTCGTGCGTCGTCGTCGCCGCCGCCTTCGTCCGTCCGCCGCCGAGGTACTCCCCTCCTTCCGTCCCTCCTCCCTCCTCCTCACACATCCTCCCTCCGCCTGTGGCCGCCCCTCCCTCCTCCGCCGCTGCCCTCCTCCCTCCGCCTGCGGCCGCCCCTCCTCCCTTCGCTGCAGGCAGCCCTCCTCCTACCGCCCTCGACCTCACCGCCGCCACCCGAGCCCACCCAGCACCGCCGCCTCCCAATCCCGATCCGGCCCTCGCCGCCCCTAGCTACCTCTCCGTCGCCCCCCACCCCCTGCCACTAGTTAGTACTAGATTTAGTAGTAGTAGATGTTAATTTAGGGTTCATAGCTAGTACTAGATGTTGCTTAGTTAGTACTAGATTTTTAGTAGTAGTAGGTGTTAATTTAGGGTTCACATTAGTACTATATTTTTAGTAGTAGATGTTAATTACTAGTAGTGATGGTACTAGTTAACTAGGGCAGTATGATTAATAGTAGTTGTAGTTGAACTACTTTAGTTGTAGTTGAACTAGTTTACTAAGTAAATTAATAAACTAGTTGAATAAATAGAACTAATGTATTTTTAGTAAGATAATTAATATAACTAGTTGAACTACTTTATTTTTAGAAAGAACTAGTTCTTTTCTATTTATAATAAGTTTATATTTAGTAAGAACTTGTTGAATTAATAAAACTAGTTGAACATGTCATATTTGTTGTTATTTTTTAGTTTAAGCAATTATTCGGGATGTATTAGTGATAACTTATACGGTTTCAGGTTGTGTTGTTGCTCAAATAGGATATGTGGTTGCCCAAGTGGTTGTTCATGTTCAATATACATCTCCGAGTGGCCTATGTTTTGCCGGAGTGTTGATTAATTTCTGTTCCGGCAAATTTCAGGCGCTCGACATGTCCTTTTTTAGCAAAGGTCATGCCGGATTTTTTCGTGAATTCTGGCATGACTTGTGCTAGAATATGTACATGTTTAATCTTTGAATTATGAACGTAGGAAATGTCATACTCGGACGACGACAGTCTCCCGGGGGAGTGCAGCTGGTGCCACGACAATCGAGGTATGTGCAACAGGTTCGTTGAGCTGGACGAAGATCGGCGCTTCAACATTAAGCTCGAGGAGACCTTCGATGTTGAAACGGTACGCAACAACGACAAGTGTTTTTTTGTAATTAAGCATGACTTCAACTATTTCAATGTCTAATTTTCATATTTTACTATTCGACTAGCTTATTCCATGCCATGCAAGATGCTTTGTCTTGGAGAGGATGGGTTTTGAAGACCATAAAAATTTTGAAACAAAGAAAATACACCTAAGGACCCATCATGATATGGATTTTGAAGTAAATCTGTGCAATGCTCAGAGCGTAACCCATTTTGGTTGCCAAAATTGGGAAACACTTTGCAAAATGTATGGTTTTTATGAGGGTATGATTGTCACCATGGATCTTGGTGATCCTAACATCGAGCAAAACAATATGGACATTTGGGTCCTTGTTGATACGCTTCCGATTGTACCGCTATGTGAGTTTCTCAAACATAGTTATTAACTAATTTATATTGTTTATTTCAAAATAGTTGATAGCTTATTTCCATTGACAGCTTATTGTGATTCTTCAAAGACTGTGCGGAAGATGGTAGATAAAACCCACTACACTGATGGCACCGAATTAACGTATAAGGAGAAAAATCATTTGATCGCATTTTGTACTCTTCTTGAGAATTACAATAACTATTATCGAACTCCTCCAAATTATGGTCAATATGTGCCACTAGTGCATGTGTTGAACCACAGTAACTTCTCTGGAGATACCCTGGTAAGATTTTTTACTATTACGACATCTGTGCATCTTTTGCATACTTCTAAAACTAGTACATCATTGCTAACTACGAAGTTATTATTATGTTTTTCAACAGAAACTCCCGATGGATTGTGTGGCTCATCTGATGTCTCTGAATGGTCGCCTCTTAGTTCTGAACATACTTCTAGGTAAATCTAGGGAGCTCACCTGTGCATATCGGATTTCTAAAACCGGTGAACACATGATCATCAAAGAATGGAAGAAATGTATGGACATTCGCAAGGAGGTTCTTGGAAGTAACATTTAGCGAAAGGCAAGAATTGGAGACAGGCTAATCTCCATTCTCCATAATGGAGAGTCAGGGGCTATCTTGTTTTTTGCTATTTTACCTTAGAAAATGTAGTAGGTCTTAATCGAATGTAGTAGGTCCTATGAGGTACAATATGTTTATTATGTGGTAATGTGTTACAGTTGATAGTGAGGAGTACTTGTGATTACGACTAGTGACCAATTTGCTATGTGATGTCATTGATGAAAACGATGATCTTGAGGAGGTGTTATATGACAATGATGTATTATGATGATAAGTTGTTAATGATATGATGATGATGATGATGTTATTATATCATTGGGTGAAAGAACCGCGGATTAGTTTCAAGTGGATGGACATCCACTTGAAACTAGTCCACGGTTCTTTCACCCCGTGATGTAATAACTCATTATGATGTAAAAACAATCTCTAAATTCCTGTTGTATGAAAACTTGTGTAAAGGTGTATGAATACAACATGAAATAAAAAGGAAATAAAATATTAAATAATAGTAGTAGCGCGGGAAAGGAGAAGTGCTACTACTAATTACCAGTAGTGCGGTTCTGAAGAACCGCTACTACTAAGTCAATTTAGCAGTAGCGTGGATCTAGGCGCGCTATTCCTAAGGTTTAGTTGTAGCGCCTTATCAGTAGCGCTCCTTCCCGCGCTACTGATAGGCCTAAAACCCGCGCTGCTGCTAGGCTTTTCCCTAGTAGTGTATTCCTTCTCATTTCTACCTCAATTATTCTCTAGTTGTAAGCATCATGTGGTGGGGAAAGATCCAGGTATATATGTCCATTGAAATGTATTTGATCATGAATTATTATAGTTGACAATTATCTCTATGATAAATGAGTTGGAGGCGAAACATTAAGCCCATATCTTTCTCTGTGTTCGATGGATGCTATTTATTCTAAAAATATGCTTTGAGTACTAGCAATCATAGAAGACTATATTATAATTGAGTATGTGGAGCTCTTACTTAGACTTTGTCCAAAACAAATTTAATTGAGATTTTTTGGTTATTAAGAACATAGGTTGTTAAGTTTGAAGAGAATGCATTGTTTGAACCATAACATGTGAATTGATTGCTACTTGATCATGAGAAGTTTGTGATATATAATGATGCTACAAAAAGTGATTAGAATTATCATCGATCAAACTTATGCACTATGCTAGCATTCACACTTTATAACTTTTCTTTTATCATTTACCTACTCGAGGACGAGCGGGAATTAAGCTCGGGGATGCTGATACGTCTCCAAGGTATCATAATTTATGAAGTATTCATGCAATGTTTATAACAATTTTATGTTGTTTTGTGATATGTCTCCAACGTATCTATAATTTTTGATTTTTCCATGCTATTATATTATCTGTTTCGGATGTTTATGTTGGGGAACGTGGTAATTTCAAAAAAAAATCCTACGATCATGCAAGATCTATCTAGGTGATGCATAGCAATGAGAGGGGAGAGTGTTGTCTACGTACCCTCGTAGACCAAAAGCAGAAGCGGAAGTGGTTGATGTAGTCATACGTCTTCACGATCCGACCGATCCTAGCACCGAAGGTATGGCACCTCGGCGATATGCACATGTTCAGCTCGGTAACGTCCCATGAACTCTAGATCCAGCTGAGGTTGAGGGAGAGTTTCTTCAGCACGACGGCGTGGTGACGGTGATGATGAAGTTACCGGCGCAGGGCTTCGCCTAAGCACTATGATGATATGATCGAGGTGGAAATCTGTGGAGGGGGCACCGAACACGGCTAAACAATCAACTTGTGTGTCTTTGGGGTGCCCCCTCCTCTGTATATGAAGGAGGGAGGGAGGAGGACGCCGGCCAGGGGAGGAGGCACGCCAAGGGGGGGCAATCCTACTCCAAGTAGGTTTGCCCCCCCCCTTTCCTATTCCAACAAGGAGAAGGGGGAAGGAGGAGGAGGAGAGAAGGAAGGAGAGGGGGGCCACTGCCCCTTCCCCTTGTCCAATTCAGACTAGGGCAAGGGGGCCGCGCGCCTTCTCTTGGCAGCCCTCTCTCTTCTCCACTAAGGCCCATGAGGCCCAATAGCTTCCCAGGGGGGGTTCTAGTAACCCCCTGTACTCCGGTTTTATCCTAGACTTATCTGGAACACTTCTGGTGTTCGAATATAGTCGTCCAATATATCAATCTTTATGTCTCGACCATTTTGAGACTCCTCGTCATGTCCGTAATCACATCCAGGACTACGAACAATCTTCGGTATATCATATCACATAAACTCATAATACCAATCGTCATCGAACGTTAAACGTGCGGACCCTACGGGTTCGAGAACTATGTAGACATGACCGAGACACGTCTCCAGTCAATAACCAATAGCGGAACCTGGATGCTCATATTGGTTCCTACATATTCTACGAAGATCTTTATCAGTCAAACTGCATAACAACATATGTTTTCCCCTTTGTCATCGGTATGCTACTTGCCCGAGATTCGATCGTCGGTATCTCAATACCTAGTTCAATCTCGTTACCGGCAAGTCTCTTTACTTGTTCTGTAATACTTCATCCTGCAAACTAACTCATTAGTCATAATGCTTGCAAGGTTTATAGTGATGAGTATTACCGAGAGGGCCCAGAGATACCTCTACGAAACACGGAGCGACAAATCCTAATCTCGATCTATGCCAACCCAACAAACACCTTCAGGGACACCTGTAGAGCACCTTTATAATCACCCTTTTATGTTGTGACGTTTGGTAGCACACAAAGTGTTCCTCTAGTATTCGGGAGTTGCATAATCTCATAGTCTGAGTAACTTGTATAAGTCATGAAGCAAGTAGTAGCAATGAAACTAACACGATCATAATGCTAAGCTAATGGATGGGTCATGTCCATCACACCATTCTCCTAATGATGTGATCCCGTTCATCAAATGACAACACATGTCTATGGTTAGGAAACATAACCATCTTTGATTAACGATCTAGTCAAGTAGAGCCATACTAGGGACTATATGTTTTGTCTATGTATTCACATATGTACTAAGTTTCCGGTTAATACATTCTAGCATGAATAATAAACATTTATCATGAATTAAGGAAATAAATAATAACTTTATTATTGCCTCCAGGGCATATTTCCTTCAGTCTCCCACTTGCACTAGAATAAATAATCTAGATTACATAGTAATGATTCTAACACCCATGGAGCTTTGGTGTTGATCATGTTTTGCTCGTAGAAGAGGCTTAGTCAATGGGTCTGCAACATTCAGATCCGTGTGTATCTTGCAAATCTCTATGTCCCCTTCCGACACTTGATGACAGATGGAATTGAAGTGTCTCTTGATGTGCTTGGTTCTCTTGTGAAATCTGGATTCCTTTGCCAAGGCAATTGTACCAATATTGTCACAAAAGATTTTCATTTGACCTGATGCACTAGGTATGACACCTAGATCAGATATGAACTCCTTGATAGCCCACAAGTATAGGGGATCAATTGTAGCCTCTTTCGATAAGTAAGAGTGTCGAACCCAACGAGGAGCTCAAGGTAGAACAAATATTAGTCTCTTCTTGGACAGTGGAGACTTTCTCAATAAATTCATCAATATCATAATTGTATTTATAATTCTCATAGCAATATTTAAGGATAGCTAAATTTTCAGGTCTGTAAGCAGCATCATAAATATTTTCACACACTTTAAACAAAGATTCAATTCCATAAGCACCCATAAAAGCAATGAATTCTTGTATTTGTTCCACATCATAGTAATCATATATACCATTAGCATAAGAATCTAAGGTTTTATTATCATTAAATTCACATGAAAAGGGAAGGTGTGGAGCCTTCATCCTAGAGCAACAAGTATAATCATATCTCAAGCACAGTTCCTGAGCATACCAATGCAACATATGAATTTGATCCCATAATAGTTTCCCCTTTTGAGTCAAGCGATAATCCCTAAAGTATTCGCGTTGATCCAACATTACTCCAATTATAAAGTTGAATGGGGTTTTCTCAGGATTATCAAAGTAGTACATAATATCTTTCACATAATGACGATCGAGGGTTTTAGGAGGTTCCCCATCTCCATGAGTAGCAAGTACACCTATTTTTTTGGTATTTCGTGTTCCATATCCATAACTAAAGATAGAGAACAACTTAGAACAGCAAATAAAAATTACTCAGTGATAAAGCAAACGCGCACACACGAGAATATTCACCCCACACTATAACTCCCCGGCAACGGCGCCAGAAAAAGGTCTTGATAACCCACAAGTATAAGAGATCAATTGTAGCCTCTTTCGATAAGTAAGAGTGTCGAACCCAACGAGGAGCTAAAGGTAGAACAAATATTCCCTCAAGTTCTATCGACCACCGATACAACTCTACGCACGCTTAACGTTCGCTTTACCTAAAACAAGTATGAAACTAGAAGGACTTTGTAGGTGTTGTTGAATAGGTTTGCAAGAATATAAAGAGCACGTAAATAAAAAGTAGGGGCTGTTTAGACAAAGACGCAATAACGTTAGTATAGCGAGTGTGGAAAATTGGCGGTAGGAGTTGTGAAATTGTCCCTAAGCAGTTGTCTACTTTACCAGACCGATAGGAAGTTTTATGTGGGAGAGGCCACTGCTAGCATGTCATCCCTGACTTGGTATTCTATGCACTTATCATTGGGACCGTTAGCAAGCATCCGCAACTACTAACGTTCATTAAGGTAAAACCCAACCATAACATTAAAATATAATGGTCCCCCTTCAATCCCGTATGCATCAATTTCTATGTTAGGTTGAAGCTTCTATCACTCTTGCCCTCCAATACATAGTCCTATCAACATACAACTAATCCTATGGTGTGATCCACGCGCGTGCTCATATGATGGGTACCAAAGGACAGCAACATAACCACAAGCAAATTAAACCAATCATAGCAATTCACCAATTACCGATAGGACAACAAAAATCTACTCATACATCATAGGATGGCAACACATCATTGGATAATAATATGAAGCATAAAGCACCATGTTCAAGTAGAGGGTACAGCGGGTTGCGGGAGAGTGGACCACTATAGATAGATGGGGGAAGGTGATGGAGATGTTGGTGAAGATGACGGAGGTGTTGGTGTAGATCACGGTGATGATGATGGCCCCGGCGGTGTTCCGGCGCCACCGGGAGAGAGGGGGAGAGAGCCCCCCTTCTTCCTCTTCTTCCTTGACCTTCTACCTAGATGGGAGAAGGGTTTCCCCTCTGGTCCATGGTCTCCATGGCGTGGGAGGGGCGAGAGCCCCTCCAAGATTGGATTTGTCTCTCTGTCTCTCTGTGTTTCTGCGTTCCAGATTCTGGCCTTTCACCGTTTCTTATATTCCTGGAGATCCGTAACTCCGATTGGATTGAAACTTTGAACACGATTTTTCTCCGGATATTAGATTTCTTTTGGCGAAATAAGGGCAACAACCACCTTACGGGTGTCCACGAGGGTTAGGGGCGCACCACCCTGCCTCATGGGCCCCTCGAGCATCGTCTCGCATTGATTCCACTTCTCAAAATTCAGATATATTCCAAAAAAATCTCCGCCTGTTTTTATCCCGTTTGGACTCCGTTTGATATGGATTTTCTGCGACACAAAAAACATGCAACAAACAGGAACTGGCACTGGGCACTGGATCAATATGTTAGTCCCAAAAATAGTATAAAAAGTTGCCAAAAGTATGTAAAAGTTGTAGAATATTGGCATGGAACAATCAAAAATTATAGATACGACAGAGACGTATCAGCATCCCCAAGCTTAATTCCTGCTCGTCCTCGAGTAGGTAAATGATGTCGAACCCAACGAGGAGCTAAAGGTAGAACAAATATTCCCTCAAGTTCTATCGACCACCGATACAACTCTATGCACGCTTAACGTTCGCTTTACCTAAAACAAGTATGAAACTAGAAGGACTTTGTAGGTGTTGTTGAATAGGTTTGCAAGAATATAAAGAGCACGTAAATAAAAAGTAGGGGCTGTTTAGACAAAGACGCAATAACGTTAGTATAGCGAGTGTGGAAAATTGGCGGTAGGAGTTGTGAAATTGTCCCTAAGCAGTTGTCTACTTTACCAGACCGATAGGAAGTTTTATGTGGGAGAGGCCACTTCTAGCATGTCATCCCTGACTTGGTATTCTATGCACTTATCATTGGGACCATTAGCAAGCATCCGCAACTACTAACGTTCATTAAGGTAAAACCCAACCATAACATTAAAATATATTGGTCCCCCTTCAATCCCGTATGCATCAATTTCTATGTTAGGTTGAAGCTTCTATCACTCTTGCCCTCCAATACATAGTCCTATCAACATACAACTAGTCCTATGGTGTGATCCACGCGCGTGCTCATATGATGGGTACCAAAGGACAGCAACATAACCACAAGCAAATTAAACCAATCATAGCAATTCACCAATTACCGATAGGACAACAAAAATCTACTCATACATCATAGGATGGCAACACATCATTGGATAATAATATGAAGCATAAAGCACCATGTTCAAGTAGAGGGTACAGCGGGTTGCGGGAGAGTGGACCACTATAGATAGATGGGGGAAGGTGATGGAGATGTTGGTGAAGATGACGGAGGTGTTGGTGTAGATCACGGTGATGATGATGGCCCCGGCGGTGTTCCGGCGCCACCGGGAGAGAGGGGGAGAGAGCCCCCCTTCTTCCTCTTCTTCCTTGACCTTCTACCTAGATGGGAGAAGGGTTTCCCCTCTGGTCCATGGTCTCCATGGCGTGGGAGGGGCGAGAGCCCCTCCAAGATTGGATTTGTCTCTCTGTCTCTCTGTGTTTCTGCGTTCCAGATTCTGGCCTTTCACCGTTTCTTATATTCCTGGAGATCCGTAACTCCGATTGGATTGAAACTTTGAACACGATTTTTCTCCGGATATTAGATTTCTTTTGGCGAAATAAGGGCAACAACCACCTTACGGGTGTCCACGAGGGTTAGGGGCGCACCACCCTGCCTCATGGGCCCCTCGAGCATCGTCTCGCATTGATTCCACTTCTCAAAATTCAGATATATTCCAAAAAAATCTCCGCCTGTTTTTATCCCGTTTGGACTCCGTTTGATATGGATTTTCTGCGACACAAAAAACATGCAACAAACAGGAACTGGCACTGGGCACTGGATCAATATGTTAGTCCCAAAAATAGTATAAAAAGTTGCCAAAAGTATGTAAAAGTTGTAGAATATTGGCATGGAACAATCAAAAATTATAGATACGACGGAGACGTATCAGCATCCCCAAGCTTAATTCCTGCTCGTCCTCGAGTAGGTAAATGATAAAAAAGATAACTTTTAATGTGGAATGCTACCTAGCATAATCTTGATCATGTAATCTAATCATGGCATGAATATTAAGACACGAGTGATTCAAAGCAATAATCTATCATTTGACATAAAAGAATTTAATACTCGGGCATCCCAACAAACAATCATGTCTTTCAAAATAACAATGCTAAAGAACGCTATCCCTACAAAATCATATAATATTGTCATGCTCTGTCTTCTTAACACAAAAAGTTTATCATGCACAACCCCAATGACAAGTCGAGCAATTGGTTCATACTTTTTAACGCGCTTCCGCTTTTTCAACCCTCACACAATATATGAGCGCAAGCCATGGATATAGCACTACAGGTGGAATAGAGTATGATGGTGGAGGTTGTGTGGAGAAGACAAAAAGGGAGAAAGTCTCACATCGACGCGGCTAATCAACGGGCTATGGTGATGCCCATCAATTGATGTCAATGCGAGGAGTAGGGATTGCCATGCAACGGATGCACTAGAGCTATAAGTGTATGAAAGCTCAAACTGAAACTAAGTGGGTGTGCATCCAAATTGCTTACTCATGAAGACCTCGGGCATTTGAGGAATCCCATCATCGGAATATACAAGCCAAGTTCTATAATGAAAATTTCCACTAGTATATGAAAGTGATAACTCAAGAGACTCTCTATATGAAGAACATGGTGCTACTCTGAAGCACAAGTGTGGTAAAAGGATAGTAACATTGCCCCTTCTCTCTTTTTCTCTCATTTGTTTTTGTTTTTTTATTTATTTTTTGTTTTGGTGGGCTTCTTTGGCCTCTTTTTTTATTTGGGCTTCTTTGGCCTCTCTTTTTTTAAGTCCGGAGTCTCATCCCGACTTGTGGGGGAATCATAGTCTCCGTCATCCTTTCCTCACTCGGGCAATGCTCTAATAATGATGATCATCACACTTTTATTTACTTACAACCCAATATTACAACTCGATTACTAGAACAAAAATATGACTCTATATGAATGCCTCTGGCGGTGTACCGGGATGTGCAATGATCTAGTGTAGCAATTAAATCAAAAAACGGACAAGCCATGAAAACATCATGCTAGCTATCTTACGATCATGCAAAACAATATGACAATGAATGCTCAAGTCATGTATATGATGATGATGGAAGTTGCATGGAAATATATCTCGGAATGGCTATGGAAATGCCATGATAGGTAGGTATGGTGGCTGTTTTGATGAAGATATAAGGAGGCTTATGTGTGATAGAGCATATCATATCACGGGGTTTGGATGCACCGGCAAAGTTTGCACCAACTCTCGAGGTGAGAAAGGGCAATGCATGGTACCGTAGAGGCTAGCAAATTGCGAAAAGGTAAGAGTGCATATAATCCATTGACTCACATTAGTCATAAAGAACTCATATACTTATTGCAAAAGTTTATTAGCCCTCGAAGCAAAGTACTACTACGCATGCTCCTAGGGGGGAGGTTGGTAGGAGTTAACCATCGCGCGCCCCCGACCTTCACACATAGGAGGACAATCAATAACAAATCATGCTCCAACTTCTTAGCATAACGAGAGATATACGTGCATGCTTCGGGAATCACAAACCTTAACACCAATATTCTTACTAAACACAACCATTTACTAGTACCTCCCACATATTATTATCTCTATATCACAAAACTATTGCAAGGAATCAAACATATCATATTCAGTGATCTACAAGTTTTATGTAGGATTTTATGACTAACCATGTGAATTACCAATTCTTGTCATCTCTCTAAATAGATATAAGTGAGGCAAGAGAGTTTAATTCTTTCTACAAAAGATATGCCCATGCTCTAACAAATATAAGTGAAGCAAAAGAGCATTCTACAAATGGCGGTTTTCTATGTGAAGGGAAACAGGCAATCCAAATTTCAAATGATATAAGTGAAGCACATGAAGCATTCTATAAAGCCATACTCAAAAGATTTAAGTGAAGTGCAATGAGCATTCTATAAATCAACCATGGACTATCTCATACCAGCATGGTGCATAAAAGAAAAGTGAAAACTAAATGCAAAAGACGCTCCAAGATTTGCACATATCGCATGTCGGTGGGCAACGACACCTATGGGATCACAAGAATCCCTACTACGGTTGCGGGGCACTCGGTTGTGAGGAGAGCAGGATCAGCAGTCAGTACGAGCACGCAGGTCGTTTACCCAGGTTCGGGCCGCAGGGATGCGTAATACCCTAGTCCTGCTTTGATGTGTGTATTTGTGTTCTTGAGGTTCTTGAACTAGCTACAATGAGCGTAACTTGTCCAAAAGTCGGAGTCCTTCTCCTGGGTGCCTTGGGCCTCCTTTTATAGGCAAGGGGATCGCCACAGTGGCACACAGGAGGTGGCACTGGGGTACTATGATTAAGCCTATCACTTGCCATTATGGGACAAGGTGCATTTAATGCGACCTCGACGTGTCCCCTTCACTTTACCGCCGCCTCGCCCTGCCTTGACACACGCCTGGGCCAGCAAGGCGGTCAGCACCATGTAGGATGGCAGGCTGCTGAGGTGGCACGGTGGTAGGGCCTTCACGAAGATTTGCATGCAACCACGTAGGCATGCGCTGAGTTGGCCGAGAAGACTCGTGTTGACACACAAGCGCCTGCCCAGCTGGTGGGCTAGCAGCTGCATGGGAGCTGCATGGAAGGGTCTTGCTGCGGTGTTGCGGTCGTCCCCGGCAAGGGTCTTGCCGGGGGTCTTGTGGGTTTTCTCGGTGAGGATCTCACCGAGGTTCATCGTCTTCTACTCTTCTGATTTGAACTGTTCCTTGTCTTCACAAAGATCTGCATGCCACCATGGAGGCGCCTCCTGAGCCTATGTCCCAACGTGGTTGGTGATGCTAGAGAAACTGGGGCCCAAGGGTGGCGCGCCCTGCTGGCGTTAGGTAGGCTGCCCCGGCAAGGTCCTTGTCGGGGCCGTGGAGGCCGCCCCAGCAAGGGTCTTGCCGAGGGGAACCACTTCGCCTTCTTGCTCTGTATGCCTCTGTCTTGGCATTGCTTTGGTCGTCTTGCGGCTTGGATTCTGTGTCTCCGCCCTGCTTGGGTGTGCTCATGGGCACGGCTCTGACTGCCCGTGCACAAATAAGGGCTACAAAAGAGCGCCCCTATTTTGGTACACCGACAGGAGCCCCCGGGCCTGGGCCACACATAAGTGTGACACGTTGTTGGGCCAGGCCCAGAATGGTGCACGGGCAGGTGGGCGGTTTTTACCGCAGTAGCTTTCCGTCTGCTGCGCTTCCCCATGACCCGCGTTGAATGCATGATGTGGGGGTCACGTGCGCGCGTGATCGAAGCACGTTTGTGTCATCCTGCAGTGAACAGTAAAGAGGCAGCTTGCTTGTCCCTTCGAGACTACAGGGACGCCGCTCATTTACTGCCCTTACCTGGGAACCGTCGCTCCACGCGTCCCATTACGCCCGTCTCTCGCACCACGTATGCCGCATGCACGACGCAGAGCGAATGACAGGCGCGCGGGATACGGGAAGTCATGCGCGCGTGGGATGATTACCATGCGCCTTCAATTGGGCGGGGAGGGCGGTCGACGGCCTCTCCTGCTGTCACCTTAATGAGCCGGATTGGCTGAAAGGGGTGGCCGAGCCCCGACCCCGTCCTTTATAAGGAGGGGAGCGGGAGGAACCACGTCTCTTAGTCCTTCGTCATCTACCTCTCCCCATCCCTGCTCCTTCCTCCCTTCTGTCATGGTGAGAGGGTGTGGTGATGATTCATCGGTGGCGGCGAGGGTCTCTGCTTGACAATGTGTCGCTCCTCCCCAAGAGCTCGTGGCGGCAGAGCCAGCCGTTAGAGGATGGGGGAGGGTGTGAGGTCGAGGCTGTCGCGGTGCTCGGTGAAGAGGAGGATGGGGCAGCACGTCGGCCTCGCCCCCGCCAGCGGCCCTCCCCTGGAGGAGGGCCATGTCAGGGACAACCCCTACGAGTTCTTCATTAGGCTGCACCGGCTGGCACGCCGTCGTCTTCGTCTCCCGACCCCATTTGCTCAGGAGACGGAGCTAGACCCGCCGCAGGCTCTAAGGCTGCACATGAGGGGCTATGGGAACAGCGGCACATGGGCCAACGTTGAGTTCCCAACCCCTCACATCATGTACCTTCGCCGTGGGTGGAAGACCTTCGCTCGCATCCACAGCCTGACGGAGGGGCTCACTCTCCATTTCAAATTAATGGAGAGTGGCCTCCTCTCCGTCAAGGTCTTTGGACACTTCGAGACTCGCATAAGGTGTTGCGTGGAGAGCTCCTCTGATGACGAAGACTCCTCCTCGAGCGGGAGTGGCGAGGAGG
The DNA here is from genome assembly GCF_018294505.1 of Triticum aestivum. Taxonomy (NCBI): domain Eukaryota; kingdom Viridiplantae; phylum Streptophyta; class Magnoliopsida; order Poales; family Poaceae; genus Triticum; species Triticum aestivum. The sequence continues at coordinate 169,721,648 of NC_057801.1, read as the reverse complement.
ACAGCGGCAGTGACGATGAGGGTAGCGGGCGATAGGATGACGGGTCCGACTAAGCATCGGGCGCGCCGCTCCTGGGCGGCACGGACGACCCCATCATCCGTGTCGCCGGCTCCTTGAACTTCTCAGGGTCACCTCCTTGGGCGGCTGGCGTGGGGAGGCCGGAGAAGGCGAAGAAGGCGGGTGGTGGGCCGTCAAGTCGGAGTACGATGGCACCGACGCCTTCGTAGCGTATTGATGGACTGCTGCCTCATCTTCCAGCTCTTCCTCCGACGCCACCACCGCCAGCCCTTTCCTAGGCGACCACCGGCATGTTCTCTTGGCGCCTTCTACTACTCGTACCTCGCCTAGGCACTTCCTCTGCCCTTTTGCCTTCTTGTTTCATTTCCTGAGGAGAGGGACAAGAAAGGGATTACGGGCACCGTATCTTTTTTCAGTTTGTGAGCCTACGGGCCTTAGTCAGATTTAAAACTTGTAACCTCCCTGTTCATGTTTACATTCCGTACGAACTATACCTGTATGGAACATATTAATGGAAAAAAGGGTGCTTGCCGGGTCTTGTGTGTATGTGAGCAAAGCACATACCAAGGAATAATCCTTGTTATTTTCAATATAAGCACCGTTGCTCGATAGCAGGACTTGCCGTTCCCCCACTCCGTTCATCCATACTCACGCCTTTGGTGGAGGCAGGGACAAAGCAGGGTGGGTCCTGCGCTTGCTTCCTTGCTGGCGCGGCTACAACCGTATTCCGAACCAAGAAGTTCTTGGGTGATAGGAATGAGGGGAGCATGGCAGCCTTGGAACAAAACGAGGTTCCATACATTCCAAGCTTCATACGGAAATGCATAACAGGGGATGGGAAAACTTATCTGGATCTGCAGCCCTCGGCAACCCTAGCTTGTCGTGGGTGGACCTTCGTGTCTTCAGCACTCGGCAAGCTTGGCTTGCCGGGTCTGGAGCGTCGGCTTGTCCTCTTCCTTCAACTCAGCTTGGAGGAAACATCTATGTACCCTACGAACCAAAGAGGATGGATAGGAACAAAGAGATGCAAACTCGACCTCTATGCTAGGGGTTAGTTGCTGCTAAGCACTATCAACCCTAACCGAGGGAGAGACTCAATCTAGCATGCATGCTATAACTTAGGGCACCAGCGCTTTGTTTATTTATGCCTAGGGTCTGCGCCTGGCTTTGTACAGAGGGTTACATGCCTTGCCTGCAAGGCTTGTACAAAAGGTGGCTTGCCAGGGGCCCCGGCATCCGCGCCTTATGGGTAAAACTTGTGAAGATGATCGATGTTCCAGGAGTTGCTCACTGGAATGGCATCTTCGGTCTCCAGGCGAACTGCGCCAGGCCTGGTGACTCGTGTTACCCAATAAGGGCCTTCCCATTTTGGTGTCAACTTGTTGGAATTCTTGGCCGACTGAATGCACCGAAGAACAAGGTCGCCTTCCTCAAAGCTCCGGGCATGAACCTTGCGGATATGGTAGCAACACAAGGCTTGCTGGTAGCGTGCTGCTCTCACAGCCGCCCGAGGACGATATTCCTAAAGGAATGTTGCGTCATCTTGCCGCAATCTCTCTTGCTCAAGCTCATCATAAGTGAGCACTCGAGGTGACCCGTATATGAGTTCCATGGGGAGAACTGCTTCTACCCTGTAAACCAGGCAAAGGGTGCCTGGCCGGTGGCTCGATTTGGCGTCGTTCTGATTGACCAAAGAACCGCCGGCAACTCATCAATCCAGCGCCTCCTGCTCTTGTGCAGCCTGTCAAAAGTCTTCGTCCTTAGGCCACGTAGCACTTCCGCATTCTCCCTCTCTGCTTGGCCATTGCTCCGCGGGTGTGCCACGAAAGCAAAACATGCCTTGCTGCCGAGGTCCTCGATATACTGCATGAAGTTGTGGCTTGTGAACTGCGTGCCGTTGTTGGTGATGATCCTGCTCGGCACACCAAAGCGGCAAACTAGTCCCTTGAAGAATTTGATGGTTGATTGTGCGGTCACCTTCCTCACTGCTTCCACCTCCGGCCACTTTGTGAACTTGTCGATGGCAACGTACAAGTACACAAAGCCCCGACGGTGCGGGGAAAAGGGCCCAGTATGTCGAGCCCCCAAACTGAGAATGTCCAGGAGAGAGGGATTGTCTGTAAGGCTTGAGCTAGCTGATGAATTTTTTTCGAATGGAACTGGCACGCTTCACACTTGGTTACTAGTTCCGTCACATCCTGGAGGGCAGTGGGCCAGAAGAAATCTTGCTGGAAAGCTTTGCCAGCAAGGGCCCTTGACCCTATGTGGGAGCTACATATGCCTCCATGTATCTCCGCCAATAGCTCCAGTCCTTCCTCCCAGGAGATGCACTTCAATTTCACCCCATTCAGTCTTTTTCTGTACAAGACATTGTAAACGAATTGGTACAGAGCAGACCGGCGGGCTACTCTCTCTGCTTCTTCCTGCTCCTTAGGAAGTTCTCCTATTTGGGGGAATCGGACGGTGTGCTACACCCATGCTAGATCTTGTGGCTCAACGGCAAGGACCAAAGGCATTTCTTCTGCCGCGGGAACGGTTGCCTCCGCGGCAAGGGCCTGGCACCCCATCGGAGTCGGTTGTCCCACGGCAGGCTCGGCGTCCATGGAAATTCCTTCACCGGTGGCTCCAGGGAGCTCAGCGGCGAAGTACTTGTTGGGTCCTAGCTTCCTCCGCTTGTTTTGTTCTATTGATGGTTCGACGAATGGTTGAGTTAACCGAAGCACAAAAGTACCTGGTTCCACAGGTAGCTTGAGGGCAGCATGCTTTGACAGGTAGTCAGTGATGTCTTTCTCCATCCGGGGGACATGATCTGCCTCTATACCGTCAAAGCGCTCCTCCAGTCTCCTCACTTCATCTACGTAAGCTTCCATCAACGGGCTCTGATAATCTTTGTTGATCTGCCTGACGAAAAGCTGCGAGTCACCCCTAACGATGAGCTTTATGACTCCGAGGTCTGCCGCGATCTTGAGACCGGCAAGCAATCCCTCATACTCGAGAGTGTTGTTTGTCGACATCTCCCTGGGAAAGTGCATTTGGATCACGTACTTGAGGTGCTCTCCGGTGGGTGCGACGAGCAACACACCAGCGCCGGCGCCTTGTAGCAAGAAGGCTCCATCAAAGTACATGATCCAATTGCGACTCGTTTCCTTGCCAGGGAGAGTGGTCTCCTGGACCTCTTCGTCAGGCATCGAGGTCCATTCAGGAACGAACTCCGCCAAGACTCTGCTCTGAATCGTCGAGGTGCTTTCGAACTTCAAGCCAAAACTTGACAGCTCCAGGGCCCATTCCACAATCCTCCCCGTTGCATCTGGGTTATGCAGTATCTGTTGCAACGGGAGGCGGGTGACAATGGTGATCTTGTGCGCTTGGGAGTAATGACGCAACTTCCTCGAGGCCATAAGGAGGCCGAAGAGCAATTTTTGCACACATGAGTACCTCGACCTAGCCCCTTGCAAGAGGGAGCTTATGAAGTAAACTGGGTGCTGCACCATTTTCTTCTTATGCACCACTTCACCTAGTCGCACGGGCCCTGTTGCACTGCCGTCATCCCTTGCCGGGGACTCAGTGTTGTCGGGACCGAGCCCTGCCGGGGAGGGTTCCGGCTCACCATCTGTTGATTCTGCCATTGCTGCTGCCTCTTCGTCGACCTCTCTCTGCGCCACCAGTGCGGCGCTAACCACCTGATTCATCGCCGCTAGGTACAGCAGCAATGGTTCTTGTGGTTTAGGCGCAACCAGCACTGGGGTAGAGGAGAGGTATTTCTTCAAATCCTGCAGTGCTGCCTCGGCCTCCGGGGTCCACTCCATTGGGCCCGCCTTCTTCAAGATCTTAAAAAAGGGAAGGGCATGCTCCGTGGACTTGGAGATGAATCTGCTCATGGCGGCAACGCAGCCAGTGAGCCGACGCACGTCCTTGATCCGCTTAGGTGCCTCAATCTGCTCGATGGCCTTGATCTTGTCTGGCTTTGCCTCAATCCCACGCTGCGACACAAAGAACCTGAGAGCTTGCCACACGGGACACCAAAGACACACTTCTCAGGGTTCAGCTTGAGGTTGATCTTGCGCAGGTTTGCAAATGTTTCCTCCAGATCTTGCACAAGTGTTGCTTTGTCCTTGGTTTTGACCAATATGTCATCCATATAAGCTTCCATATTTCTATGTAGCTGGGGCTCAAAACCAATTTGTACTGCTCTTGCAAAGGTCAAGCCAGCACTCTTCAACCCGAAAGGCATGCGTAAAAAGCAATACGTACCACATGGGGTGATGAATGATGTCTTCTCCTCACCTTCTCTTGTCATGAAGATTTGATGGTACCCTGAGTAGGCGTCGAGGAATGATAGCAGGTCACACCCGGTCATGGAGTCAACAATCTGGTCGATGCACGGTAACGGGAAAGGATCCTTTGGACAAGCTTTATTGATGTCTGTGTAATCAATACACAGCCTCCACTTCCCGTTTGCCTTGCGCACCACTACCGGGTTGGCTAGCCACGTCGGATGGAGCACCCCCCTTACCAAGCCTGCCGCCTCTAGCTTTCTGATCTCCTCCGTGATGAACTCCTGCCTCTCTAGAGCTTGCTTCCTGACCTTCTTCTTGATGGGCCGTGCATGAGGACATACAGCAAGGTGGTGCTCAATCACTTCCCTGGGAACGCCGGGGATGTCGGATGCTTGCCATGCAAACACATCGACATTTGCCCGCAGGAAAGCAACGAACTCGCTTTCCTATTTGCCGTCAAGGGTGGAGCTTATGGTAAAAGCTCCTCCCGTGTCGTCCTCCTTGATGGACACCTTCTTGGTCTCTGGTGGTGCAGCTGTGGACTTCTTTCTCTTGCCGGTGGAGCTCTCTGGGACATCCTCGATGGGAGCGCAACACCCCGAAGATGTGCGCTTGCCGGAGTGGGTGCGAGGAGTCTTGACGGTCATCTTTCCTCCCGGGGCTTCAATGGCAGGAGCAGGTGCCTTGGTGGCAGCTGCTGCAACCGCTTCCCGGTAGAGTTGGTCAGCGCAAACGAACGCGTCTTTCTTGTTGGAGGGGACGGTGATGATGTTCATTGGCTCGGGCATCTTTAGCGTGTTGTAGGCGTAGTGAGAATCCGCCATGAACTTGGCCAGTGTCGGGCGGCCGAGGATCCCGTTGTAGGGCAAGGGGTTCTCGGCTACGTTGAAGACAATCCTCTCCGTCCTGTAGTTTAACTCGCCTCCAAACGTCACGGGCAGCGTGACCTTTCCGTTTGGCTGGCTACTCCCTGGGTTGACCCTTGAAACGTGCCCATCTTCTCGAGGTCCCCATCAGGGATCTGCAGCCTCTTGATCACAACAGGTGAGATCAAGTTTAGACCGGCCCCGCCGTCAACTAGCATCTTTGTCACCTTGAGGTTGCGGATCATTGGCGAAACCAACAATGGCAAGCACCCGACCGCAGTAGCGCGGTCAGGGTGGTCCTCGGTGTCAAAGATGATAGGCGTGCTGGACCACTTCAGTGGCTTCCGCGCGTTGAGTGACGGCTCCATCGATGTGATCTCACGCGCCCATTGCTTGAGCTGGTGGTGGGATTTATGCAACGAGGCGCCACCATCGACACACATGGCCTCTGTAGCTTTCTAGAACTCATGGTCGCTAGACTCATTGTCCTCGTCATGATCATCGTCTTCCTGCTTCTTGTCGCGGCCCCGGGCGGGCCTCTCTTGCTGATTATCTTTGCCACAGCGGCCTTCTTGGCCGCCACATTTCTTGCCAGATCCTTCGGCACCCTCTTGGCCCTTCTCCTTGTCCCACCGCTCATACTCGGCTTTCTGCTTCTCAGCGAGCAGCTCAACTTGCCAGTAGTTCTGGAGGTCATGGCCCTTGGTGCGGTGGATCTTGCAATACTGCTTGTCGGAGCCCCCTGGCTTGTCAGCAGCCGCCAAGGCCCAGCAAGTGGCACACCTGGCAACCTCCTTGCTGGGGTCACTTGCCTTGGCCTTCTTGGTGGTGTCAGTGTCGTCGGACCGCTCGATAGAAAGCACGGTCTTGCCCTTGCGCTTCCTGTTACAACGTCGGCCCTTCTTTGCCGGGGTGGCGGTGTCATCCGTGGAGTCGATTTCCGCACCAGTGTCCTCACTAGGGTACTTCCCCCCCTCTTCAGCTCGAGCGCACCGATCGTCTAGAACATAAAGCTCGGCCATGTCCTTAGGCTTGTTCATCGCCAGCTCCTCACGCATCTTGCGGTTGCGCACATTCTGATGGAATGCACTGATCACGGCGGTAGGATGAACGTCTGGGATGTTGTACTACACTCGGCTGAACCTTTGGATGTACTTGCGCAAGTTTTCTCCCTCCTTCTAGGGGATGATATGCAAATCGCTCGCCTGGCCATGAGCTTGGTCGCCTCCAGTAAAGGCGCCAACAAACTCATGACACAGATCCGACCAGGAAGAAATGGAGTCCACCGGCAAGTGCATCAACCATGACATAACATTGGGCTTGAGTGCCAACAGGAAGTAATTTGCAAGCACCTTATCGTCACGAGCCCTAGCAGCTTGCATCGCGATGGTGTAGATGTTGAGGAACTCCGACGGGTGAGTCTTGTCGTTGTACTTCTCGCCAACGTCGGGCTTGAACGTGCGGTGGGAGGGCCACTGGAACTGCCACAGCTCATGAGTGAAGGCCGGACAGCCCACCTCGTAGGGTAGGCTACCGTAGCCTCCCGGTGCTGGGTGGTCCATAGTGGGCCCTGACCGCCTGTCCGACTGGTGGTGCGCATCGCGTCGGTGCTCGATGGTGGTTCCAGCATCTTCATGAGCTTGCTCCCGAAGAACTTGATGTTGATCGTGGTGGGTTCGCAGGTTGGACGACGCTATGGAAATATCATCACGAGCGTCATCATGATGGATTGACACCCGTGGTGGCTGGTGTGGAGGAGGGGAGTACACCATGGCTGCATCACCTCCGGCCCGTCCACCGCTGGCATGCGGTGGCTCGATGGAGCGACAGCCTACGGGCCCCGTCGGTCGCAACTCATCTTTCTTGGCGATGCCGACGAGGCTCTGGACGGTGGCCCTCCATTCGTCGAGCTTCTCCGCGGCAGGAGGAAAGTCGAGGAGTAGCTGCGCATGTGCTAGGGCCTCTGCTGGCGTGGGTGGCGGCAAAAGTTGCATGGACCGTGACGCGCTTCGACTTCTAACTACGTTAGAAGGAGCTCCATCACGGCCCTGCGGCCATCCGCCATTTCCGCCAACACCTCGGCGCGCATGCTGGCCCTCCTTGTCACGTGAAGGGCGCACGGGACTCTTCCCAGGGTGGCGCCCAGGGTCACCAGCGGGGTGGCGCTGCTCATCGCGCACGACCTGAGAGGAGCGCGCCGTGGGCGCCGGTGTTGGTGTCTTGGGGGTCGCCGCGCCGCCGTCTGGCGGCACGACGACGCCCCTGGAGGGCCCCGCGCCGCCTGCGGGGGACCCAACTCTGTCTCTGGAGTTTGCGGCATGTGGCTCGTCGCCTAGCGCATGAACGACGCCGCTTACCAGGCCCGGACTGCCAGGATGGTGTGGATGTTCACGGGCCGCGCCACGGGTTCTCTCCGCGACCGACCCGCTGCTGGTCTGCACCGGTACAGGCAGTCCGGTCCCGGACGAACCGATCGCCGTGGTCGTCTTCCTCTTGGGAGCCATGGTGATGAAGAGTTGTGCTGCTAGCTGCTAAACCAGATTCTCACAAGTGCGCCTCCTACCTGGCATGCCAAAGATGTCGGTGGGAAACGATACCTATGGGATCACAAGAATCCCTACTACGGTTGCGGGGCGCTAGGTTGTGAGGATATCAGGATCAGCAGTCAATATGAGCACGCGGGTCGTTTACCCAGGTTCGGGCCGCAGGGATGCGTAATACCCTAGTACTGCTTTGATGTGTGTATTTGTGTTCTTGAGGTTCTTGAACTAGCTACAATAAGCGTAACTTGTCCAAAAGTCTGAATCCTTCTCCTGGGTGCCTTGGGCCTCCTTTTATAGGCAAGGGGATCGCCACAGTGGCACACAGGAGGTGACATCGGGGTACTGTGATTAAGCCTATCACTTGCCATTACGGGACAAGGTGCATTTAATGCGCCCCTGACATGTCCCCTTCACTTTACCGCCGCCTCGCCCTGCCTTGACACGCGCCTGGGCCCGCGAGGCGATCAGCGCCATGTAGGCTGGCAGGCTGCTGAGGTGGCACGGTGGTAGGGCCTTCACGAAGATTTGCATGCCACCGCGTAGGCATGCGCTGAGTTAGCCGAGAAGCCTCGTGCCGACACGCAGGCGCGTGCCCAGCTGGTGGGCTGGCAGCTGCATGGGAGCGGTGGCAGAATCTTGGCGGGTGCGGGCCTGGCCTCGGCCTCGTGGATGTCCTCGGCAAGGGCCTTTCCGGGGCCCCGGCAAGGGTCTTGTCGCGGCATTGCGGTCGCCCCCGGCAAGGGTCTTGCCGGGGGTCTTGTGGGTTTTCTCGGCGAGGATGTCGCCGAGGTTCTTCATCTTTTACTCTTCTGATTTGAAGTGTTCCTTGTCTTCATAAAGATCTGCATGCCACCATGGAGGCGCCTCCCGAGTCTATGTCCTAACGCGGTTGGTGATGCTAGAGAAACTGGGGCCCAAGGGTGGCACGCCCTGCTGGCGTTAGGTAGGCTGCCCCGGCAAGGTCCTTGTCGGGGCCGTGGAGGCCACACCGGCAAGGTCTTGCCGGGGGGAACCACTTCGCCTTCTTGCTCTTTATGCCTCTGTCTTGGCGTTGCTTTGGTCATCTTGCGGCTTGGATTATGTGTCTCCTCCCTGCTTACGTGCGATCGTGGGCGCGGCACTGACTGCCCGTGCACAAATAAGGGGTACAAAAGAGCGCCCCTAATTTGGTACACCGGCATCGCATGAACGAAACGAATCCGAAAACATACCGACACTTGTTGAAGAAAGATGGGATGCCTTCCGGGGCATCCCCAAGCTTAGACGCTTGAGTCTCCTTGAATATTTACTTAGGGTGCCTTGGTCATCCCCAAGCTTGAGCTCTTGGCTCTTCTTCTTCTTCTCACATCGAGACCTCCTCGATCTTCGAACACTTCATCCACACAAAACTCAATAGAAAGCTCGATAAGATCCGTTAGAATAATAAAGCAAATCACTACTCTAAGTACTGTTGCAAACCAATTAATATTTTATTTTTGCATTATAGCTACTGTAATATACTGTAATATAACTTTTACATGGCTTAATCCACTGATAGAAATCAATAGTTTCACCAAAACAAGCAAACTATGCATCAAAAACAGAATCTGTCTTAAACAGGGCAGTCTGTAGTAATCTGAACATTCACCATACTTCTGGTACACCAACAATTCTGCCAAAATCAGGAAAAATAAACAAAATTGTATAGAAAGACATTGCCAAAAGTTTCAGAACCGTTTGACGTCCCAGTAAAAAATGTAAAATCGCGCACTACAGCTAAAATTTTTGTCCTGCACCGCACAAACCAACAAGCATTGTAAACATCCTAAAGGCAAACATCCTAAAGGCAAACCTCCTGCACCGCAAAAAGTTTCTGTAATCAAGATTCACAAAGTTTCCATGAGCATGAACAAAGTTCAAGGCTAGCTCCCACTTTAACAATGCTCGTCTTTCTCACTTCCGCTTTTCTTTTTGAAATTTTTTTGGGTTCCCCTCTTTATTTTTATTTTGTTTTTAAACTTTATGAAAGCACACAACAGAAGTAAGTGACTCTCTAAAACTTCTGGGTTGTCTCCCTGGCAGCGCTTTCTTTAAAGCCATTAAGCTAGGCATATAGTGCTCAAGTAATGGATCCACCCGGATCCCAAGGTATATCAAAGCCAATTTTAATTAACAATGATTTGTGATTTAGTAGTGAGCACAAAGTAATATATATCATGCAACAACGAAGTCTAACTCTCTCCCTATGCATCGGCATGTCATAAAAGAACAATTCATGCACACCAAGTAAAGGCCAATGCATAGTATAAGCAGTTTCTTGCAATTCTATCGTGTTGGAAACGTAAAGAGGCGGAGATGTAGTTCTTCTCTCATAATAATTGCAAGTTGGAGCATCAAGCACATGCATATTATATCTATCAAAATCATCATGTGCAACGGTAAAATGCAACCCATCAACATAATCCTTAATAAGAGCAAACTTCTCCGATATAGTGTAGTTTGGAGAATTCAAAAAGATAATAGGACTATTATGTGTGGGTGCAATAGCAACAATTTCATGTTTAACATAAGGAGATATAGCAAGTTCATCTCCATAAGCATCATTCATATTGGCATCATGGCCACAAGCATAGTAAGCATCATCAAAAAGGGGTATTTCAAGAGAATCAACGAGATCATAAAAATCATCATAGCAATCATCCTTCGGTAAGCACGAAGGGAAATTAAACAATGTTTGAGTTGAAGAGTTACTCTCCTTAGAAGGTGGGCACGGGTGATCAATCCGCTCTTCCTCATTTTGTTCTACACTCTCCTCCTCATCTTTTTCATCTAATGAGCCATAGTTTCATCAATTTCTTCTTCCATAGATTCCTGCAAAATATTAGTCTCTTCTTGGACAGCGGAGACTTTCTCAATAAATTCATCAATATCATAATTGTATTTATAATTCTCATAGCAATATTTAAGGATAGCTAAATTTTCAGGTCTGTAAGCAGCATCATAAATATTTTCACACACTTTAAACAAAGATTCAATTCCATAAGCACCCATAAAAGCAACGAATTCTTCTATTTGTTCCACATCATAGTAATCATATATACCATTAGCATAAGAAGCTAAGGTTTTATTATCATTAAATTCACATGAAAAGGGAAGGTGTGGAGCCTTCATCCTAGAGCAACAAGTATAATCATATCTCAAGCACAGTTCCTGAGCATACCAATGCAACATATGAATTTGATCCCATAATAGTTTCCCCTTTTGAGTCAAGCGATAATCCCTAAAGTATTCGCGTTGATCCAACATTACTCCAATTATAAAGTTGAATGGGGTTTTCTCAGGATTATCAAAGTAGTACATAATATCTTTCACATAATGAGCATCGAGGGTTTTAGGAGGTTCCCCATCTCTTGGTATTTCGTGTTCCATATCCATAACTAAAGTTAGAGAACAACTTAGAACAGCAAATAAAAATTACTCAGTGATAAAGCAAACACACACACACGAGAATATTCACCCCACACTATAACTCCCCGGCAATGGCGCCAGAAAAAGGTCTTGATAACCCACAAGTATAGGGGATCAATTGTAGCCTCTTTTGATAAGTAAGAGTGTCGAACCCAACGAGGAGCTAAAGGTAGAACAAATATTCCCTCAAGTTCTATCGACCACCGATACAACTCTATGCACGCTTAACGTTTGCTTTACCTAAAACAAGTATGAAACTAGAAGGACTTTGTAGGTGTTGTTGAATAGGTTTGCAAGAATATAAAGAGCACGTAAATAAAAAGTAGGGGCTGTTTAGATAAAGACGCAATAACGTTAGTATAGCGAGTGTGGAAAATTGGTGGTAGGAGTTGTGAAATTGTCCATAAGCAGTTGTCTACTTTACCAGACCGATAGCAAGTTTTATGTGGGAGAGGCCACTGCTAGCATGTCATCCCTGACTTGGTATTCTATGCACTTATCATTGGGACCATTAGCAAGCATCCGCAACTACTAACGTTCATTAAGGTAAAACCCAACCATAACATTAAAATATATTGGTCCCCCTTCAATCCCGTATGCATCAATTTCTATGTTAGGTTGAAGCTTCTATCACTCTTGCCCTCCAATACATAGTCCTATCAACATACAACTAATCCTATGGTGTGATCCACGCGCGTGCTCATATGATGGGCACCAAAGGACAGCAACATAACCACAAGCAAATTAAACCAATCATAGCAATTTACCAATTACCGATAGGACAACAAAAATCTACTCATACATCATAGGATGGCAACACATCATTGGATAATAATATGAAGCATAAAGCACCATGTTCAAGTAGAGGGTACAGCGGGTTGCGGGAGAATGGACCACTATAGATAGATGGGGGAAGGTGATGGAGATGTTGGTGAAAATGACGGAGGTGTTGGTGTAGATCACGGTGATGATGATGGCCCCAGCGGCATTCAGGCGCCACCGGGAGAGAGGGCGAGAGAGCGCCCCTTCTTCTTCTTCTTCTTCCTTGACCTTCTCCCTAGATGGGAGAAGGGTTTCCCCTCTGGTCCATGGTCTCCATGGCGTGGGAGGGGTGAGAGCCCCTCTGAGATTGGTTCTATCTCTCTGTCTCTCTGTGTTTCTGTGTTCCAGATTCTGGCCTTTCACCGTTTCTTATATTCCCAGAGATATGTAACTCCGATTGGATTGAAACTTTGAACACGATTTTTCTCCGGATATTAGCTTTCTTGCGGCGAAAGAAGGGCAACAGCCGCCTTACGAGGTGTCCACGAGGGTCAGGGGCGTGCCCACCCCCTGGGGCATGCCCCCTGCCTCGTGGGCCCCTCGACCATCGTCTCATGTTGATTCCACTTCTCAAAATTCAGATATATTCCAAAAAAAATATATGTTTGTTTTTATCCCGTTTGGACTCCGTTTGGTATGGATTTTCTGCGAAACAAAAAACATGCAACAAACATGAACTAGCACTAGGCACTAGATCAATATGTTAGTCCCAAAAATAGTATAAAAAGTTGCCAAAAATATGTAAAAGTTGTAGAATATTGGCATGGAACAATCATATTATAGATATGATGGAGACGTATCACTCCTTCATCCAAACTCCTTCATTCGTTGCTTCCGAAGCAGCAATGTACAATGCTTCACACGTAGATCTAGCCACGATGCTTTGTTTGGAACTGCACCAACTGACAGCTCCTCCATTCAATAAAAATACGTATCCGGTTTGTGACTTAGAGTCATCCGGATCTGTGTCAAAGCTTGCATCGATGTAACCGTTTACGACGAGCTCTTTTTCACCTCCGCAAATGATAAACATATCCTTAGTCCTTTTCAGGTATTTCAGGATGTTCTTGACCGATGTCCAGTGCTTCACTCCCGGATTATATGGTACCTCCCTGCTATGCTTATAGCAAGACATACATCAGGTCTGGTACACAGCATTGCATACATGATAGAACCTATGGTTGAAGCATAGGGAATGATTTTCATTTTCTCTCAATCTTCTGCAGTGGTCGGGCATTGAGTCTGAACCAACTTCACACCTTGTAATACAGGCAAGAACCCTTTCTTTGACCAATCCATTTTGAACTTCTTCAAAACTTTGTCAATGTATGTGCTTTGTGAAAGTCCAATTAAGTGTCTTGATCTATCTCTATAGATCTTGATGCCTAATATGTAAGCAGCTTCTCCAAGGTCTTTCATAGAAAAACTCTTATTCAGGTATCCCCTTATGCTATCCAGAAATTCTATATCATTTCCAATCAACAATATGTCATCTACATATAAGATTAGAAATGCTACGGAGCTCCCACTCACTTTCTTGTAAATACAGGCTTCTCCAAAAGTATGTATAAAACCATATGCTTTGATAACACTAGAAATCATTTATTCCAACTCCGAGAGGCTTGCACCAGTCCATAAATGGATCGCTGGAGCTTGCACACTTTGTTAGCACCCTTTGGATAGACAAAGCCTTCCGGTTGCATCATATACAACTCTTCTTCCAAAAATCCATTCAGGAATGCAGTTTTGACATCCATTTGCCAAATTTCAGAATCATAAAATGCATCAATTGCTAACATGATTCGGACAGACTTAAGCATCGCTACGGGTGAGAAAGTCTCATCGTAGTCAACTCCTTGAACTTGTCGAAAACCTTTCGCAACAAGTCGAGCTTTGTAGAAAGTCCATTACCGTCAGCGTCGGTCTTCTTCTTGAAGATCCATTTATTTTCTATGGCTTGCCGATCATCGGGCAAGTCCACACTTTGTTCTCATACATGGATCCCATCTCAGATTTCATGGCCTCAAGCCATTTCGCAAAATCTGGGCTCATCATCGCTTCCTCATAGTTCGTAGGTTCATCATGGTCTAGTAACACGACTTCCAGAACATGATTACCGTACCACTCTGGTGCGGATCTTACTTTGGAAGACCTAAGAGGTTCGGTATTAACTTGATCTGAAGCTTCATGATCATCATCATTAGCTTCCTCACTAATTGGTGTAGGAATCATGGGAACTTATTTCTGTGATGAACTACTTTCCAAAAGGGAGAAGGTACAACTACCTCATCAAGTTCTACCTTCCTCCCACTCACTTCTTTCGCGAGAAACTCCTTCTCTAGAAAGGATCCATTCTTAGTAACAAAGTTTTTGCCTTCGAAATTGTGATAGAAGGTGTACCCAACAGTTTCCTTTGGGTATCCTATGAAGACGCACTTCTCCGATTTGGGGTTCGAGCTTATCAGTTTGAAGCTTTTTCACATAAGCATTGCAGCCCCAAACTTTAAGAAACGACAACTTTGGTTTCTTGCCAAACCACAGTTCATAAGGCGTCATCTCAACGGATTTTGATGGTGCCCTATTTAAAGTGAATGCAGCCGTCTCTAAAGCAAAACCCCAAAACGATAGCGGTAAATCAGTAAGAGACATCATAGATCGCACCATATCTAATAAAGTACGGTTATGATGTTCGGACACACCATTTCGCTGTGGTGTTCCAGGTGGCGTTAATTGTGAAACTACCCCATGTTGTTTCAAATGAAGACCAAACTCATAACTCAAATATTCTCCTCCACAATCAGATCATAGAAACTTTATTTTCTTGTTATGATGATTTTCTACTTCACTCTGAAATTCTTTGAACTTTTCAAAAGTTTTATACTTATGCTTCATTAAGTAGATATAACCATATCTGGTCAAATCATCTGTGAAGGTAAGAAAATAATGATACCCACCACGAGCTTCAATACTCATTGGTCCGCATACATCGGTATGTATTATTTCCAAGAAGTCAGTAGCTCGTTCCATTGTTCCGGAGAACAGAGGTTTAGTCATCTTGCCCATATGGCACGGTTCGCAAGCACCAAGTGATTCATAATCAAGTGATTCCAAAAGTCCATCTGCATAGAGTTTCTTCATGCGCTTTACACCGATATGACCCAAACAGTAGTGCCCCAAATAAGTTACACTATCATTATTAAATTTATATCTTTTCACTTAAATACTATGAATATGTGTATCACTACTATCGAGATTCAAAAAAAATAGACCACTCATCAAGGGTGCATGACCATAAAAGATAATACTCATATAAATAGAACAACCATTATTCTGTGATTTAAATAAATAGTTGTCTCGCATCAAACAAGATCCAGATATAATGTTCATGCTCAACGCTGGCACCAAATAACAATTATTTAGGTCTAAAACTAATCCTGAAGGTAGATGTAGAGGTAGTGTGCCGACCGCGATCACATCGACTTTGGAACCATTTCCCACGTGCATCGTCACCTCGTCCTTAGCCAATCTTCGCTTAATCCGTAGCCCCTGTTTCGAGTTACAAATATGAGCAACAGAACCAGTATCAAATACCTAGGCACTACTGCGAGCATTAGTTAAGTACACATCAATAACATGTATATCAAATATGCCTTCCACTTTGCCATCCTTCTTATCCGCCAAATACTTGGGGCAGTTCCGCTTCCAGTGACCAGTCCCTTTGCAGTAGAAGCACTCAGTTTCAGGCTTAGGTCCAGACTTGGGTTTCTTCTCTTGAGCAGCAACATTTTTCTGTTCTTCTTGAAGTTCCCCTTCTTCCCTTTGCCCTTTTTCTTGAAACTAGTGGTCCTATTGACCATCAACACTTGATGCTCCATTTTGTTTTCTACCTCTGCGGCCTTTAGCATCGCGAAGAGCTCGGGAATAGTCTTGCCCATCCCTTACATACTATAGTTCATCACGAAGCCTTTATAGCTTGGTGGCAGTGATTGAAGAACTCTGTCAATGACACAATCAACTGGAAGATCAACTCCCAGCTGAGTCAAGTAATTATGATACCCAGACATTCTGAGTATGTGTTCACTAACAGAACTATTCTCCTCCATTTTGCAGCTGTAGAACTTGTTGGAGACTTCATATCTCTCAACTCGGGCATTTGCTTGAAATATTAACTTCAACTCTTGGAACATCTCATATGCTCCATGACGTTCAAAACATCTTTGAAGTCCCGATTCTAAGCCGTACAGCATGGCACACTGAACTATCGAGTAGTCATCAGCTTTGCTCTGCCAGACATTCTTAACATCATCAATAGCATCTACAGCAGGCCTGGCACCTAGCGGTGCTTCCAGGACGTAATTCTTCTGTGCAGCAATGAGGATAATCCTCAAGTTATTGACCTAGTCCGTGTAGTTGCTGCCATCATCTTTCAACTTAGCTTTCTCTAGGAACACATTAAAATTCAAAGGAACGGTAGCATGGGCCATTGATCTACAACAACATAGACATGCAAAATACTATCAGGTACTAAGTTCATGATAAATTAAAGTTCAATTAATCATATTACTTAAGAACTCCCACTTAGATAGACATCCCTCTAATCATCTAAGTGATCATGTGATCCAAATTAACTAAACCATGTTCGATTATCACGTGAGATGGAGTAGTTTTCAATGGTGAACATCGCTATGTTGATCATATCTACTATACAATTCATGTTCGACCTTTCGGTCTCAGTGTTCCAAGGCCATATCTGCATATGCTAGGCTCGTCAAGTTTAACCCGAGTATTCCGCGTGTGCAAAACTGGCTTGCACCCGTTGTATGTGAACGTAGAGCTTATCACACCCGATCATCACGTGGTGTCTCGGCACGACGAACTGTAGCAATGGTGCATACTCAGGGAGAACACTTGTACCTTGAAATTTAGTAAGGGATCATCTTATAATGCTACCGTCGTACTAAGCAAAATAAGATGCATAAAGGATAAACATCACATGCAATAAAATTATGTGACATGATATGGCCATCATCATCTTGTGCTGATGATCTCCATCACCGAAGCATCGTCATGATCTCCATCGTCACCGGTGCGACACGTTGATCTCCATCATAGCATCGTTGTCGTCTTGCCAACTATTGTTACTACGACTATTGCTACCGCTTAGTGATAAAGTAAAACAATTACATGGTGATTGCATAGCATACAATAAAGCAACAACAATATGGATCCTGCCAGTTGTCGATAACTTTGTTACAAAAGATGATCATCTCATACAACAATTTATATCACACCATGCCTTGACCATATCACATCACAGCAAGCCCTGCAAAAACAAGTTAGACGTCCTCTACTTTGTTGTTGCAAGTTTTATGTGGCTGATACGGGCTTCTAGCAAGAACCGTTCTTACCTACGCATACAAACCACAACGATTTTTCGTCAAGTGTGTTGTTTTAACCTTCAACAAGGAACGGGCGTAGCGACACTCGATTCAACTAAAGTTGGAGAAACACACACTCGCCAGCCACCTATGTGCAAAGCACGTCGGTAGAACCAGTCTCACGTAAGCGTACGTGTAATGTTGGTCTGAGCCGCTTCATCCAACAATACTGCTGAATCAAAGTATGACATGCTGGTAAGCAGTATGACTATTATTGCCCACAACTCTTTGTGTTCTACTCGTGCAATAACATCTACGCATAGACCTGGCTCGGATGCCACTGTTGGGGAACGTGGTAATTTCCAAAAAATTCCTACGATCATGCAATATCTATCTAGGTGATGCATAGCAATGAGAGGGGAGTGTTGTCTACGTACTCTCGTAGACCGAAAGCGGAAGCGTTATGACAATGCGGTTGATGTAGTTGTACGTCTTCACGATCTGACTAATCCTAGCACCGAAGGTACGGCACCTCTGCGATCTGCACACGTTCAGCTCGGTGAGGTCCCACGGACTCTAGATCTAGCTGAGGTCGAGGGAGAGTTTTGTCAGCACAACGGCATGGTGACAGTGATGACGAAGTTACCGGCGCAGAGCTTCGCGTAAGCACTACGACGATATGACCGAGGTGGAAATCTATGGAAGGGGCACCGCACACGGCTAAACAATCAACTTGTGTGTCTTTGGGGTGCCCCCCTCCTCCGTATATAAAGGAGGAAGGGAGGAGGAGGCCGGCCAAGGGAGGAGGCGCGCCAAGGGGGGGCAATCCTACTCCAAGTAGGTCCCCCCCTTCCTATTCCAACAAGGAGAAGGGGGGAGGAGGAGGTGGAGAGAAGGAAGGAGAGGGGGGCCGCCGCCCCTTCCCCTTGTCCAATTCGGACTAGGGCAAGGGGTCCGCGCGCCACCTCTTGTCTGCCCTCTCTCTTCTCCACTAAGGCCCATGAGGCCCAATAGCTTCCCGGGGGGTTCCGGTAACCCCCGGTACTCCAGTTTTATCCTAAACTTATGCGGAACACTTCTGGTGTCCGAATATAGTCATCCAATATATCAATCTTTATGTCTCAAACATTTCGAGACTCCTCATCATGTCCGTGATCACATCTAGGACTCCAAACAATCTTCGGTACATCATATCACATAAACTCATAATACCAATCGTCATCGAACGTTAAGCGTGCGGACCCTACGGGTTCGAGAACTATGTAGACATGACCGAGACACGTCTCCGGTCAATAACCAATAGCGGAACCTGGATGCTCATATTGGTTCCTACATATTCTACGAAGATCTTTATCAGTCCAACCGCATAACAACATACGTTGTTCCCTTTGTCATCGGTATGTTACTTGCCCGAGATTCGATCGTCGCTATCTCAATACCTAGTTCAATCTCGTTACCAGCAAGTCTCTTTACTCGTTCTGTAATACTTCATCCCGCAACTAACTCATTAGTCACAATGCTTGCAAGGCTTATAGTGATGAGTATCACCGAGAGGGCCTAGAGATACCTCTCCGAAACACGGAGTGACAAATCCTAATCTTGATCTATGCCAACCCAACAAACACCTTCAGAGACACCTATAGAGAACCTTTATAATCACCCTTTTATGTTGTGATGTTTGGTAGCACACAAAGTGTTCCTCCGGTATTTGGGAGTTGCATAATCTCATAGTCTGAGGAACTTGTAGAAGTCATGAAGAAAGCAATAGCAATGAAACTAACACGATCATAATGCTAAGCTAACGGATGGGTCATGTCCATCACATCATTCTCCTAATGATGTGATCCCGTTCATCAAATGACAACACATGTCTATGGTTAGGAAACATAACCGTCTTTGATTAACGAGCTAGTCAAGTAGAGGCATACTAGGGACTATATGTTATGTCTATGTATTCACACATGTACTAAGTTTCCGGTTAATTCAATTCTAGCATGAATAATAAACATTTATCATGAATTAAGGAAATAAATAATGACTTTATTATTGTCTCTAGGGTATTTTTCCTTCAGTTTAATAGGCATTTTTATGCTATTTTATATTATTTTTGGGACTAACCTATTAACCAAGAGCCCAGTGCTAGTTTCTGTTTTTTTGCCTATTTTAGTGTTTCGCAGAATAGGAATACCAAATGGAGTCCAAACGGAATGAAACTTTCGCAATGATCTTTCTTGGACCAGAAGGAAACCAGAAGACTTGGAGATGAAGTCGAAGACGCAACAAGGCGGCCACGAGGCAGGAGGGCGCGCCCCTACCTCATGGGCCCCTTGTGGGTCTCCTGACCTAGCTCCTTCGCCTATATATACTCTTATACCCTAAAAACATTCAGGGGAGCCACGAAAGCACTTTTCCACCGCCGCAACCTTCTGTACCCATGAGA
The DNA here is from genome assembly GCF_018294505.1 of Triticum aestivum. Classification (NCBI taxonomy): domain Eukaryota; kingdom Viridiplantae; phylum Streptophyta; class Magnoliopsida; order Poales; family Poaceae; genus Triticum; species Triticum aestivum. The sequence goes on along the minus strand of NC_057801.1, from coordinate 169,701,857 downwards.
TCCCATCTAGGGGACTTTTTCGGCGTCCTGCCGGAGGGGGATTCGATCACGGAGGGCTTCTACATCAACACCATTGCCTCTCCGATGAAGCGTGAGTAGTTTACCACGGACCTTCGGGTCCATAGCTAGATGGCTTCTCACTGGTATGAGATGGTGCTATACAAACGGTTTTTAACCCCTTTCTGTGATGGCACTTGGAACCATCGCCAAGTGAGTGTGGGTGATAGGGGGGTCCTTCCCACACGACCCAGAAACCGTTGGGGATAGGCCCTCATGGCACACGGCCAGCTCGTGTGCGATCGAGCGAGGCATCGAAACCCAATTGTTTCCGTTCGTATGTACATCCCACACGGTGAATCCCAGAAAAACATTTTCGTTCGTATGTATATCACACATAGTTAATCCAAGGAGAACGTTTCAGTTCTCATGTACATCACATACAGTGAATCCAGGGAAAACGTTTTCGTTCTTATGTACTTCCCACACAGTCAATCTAAGGAAAACGTTTCCGTTCGTATATACATCCCACAAAGTCAATCCAGGGAAAATGTTTCCGTTTATATGTACATACCACACAGGTTTATGTATAGGCTCGTGTGTGATACGTGTAACTATCACACACACTCTGCCTTGGTTAACTGTTTGCTTTTATCAACTACATCACACACGATTTGATGAAGAAAACTGTGTGGCATTGGGCTATCCATCACAAGCGCTTTTACTCTAGAACCGTTTGCAAAGTTCCATTACCCATTTTGCAGGTTTATTAGTTTACACTTAATAATTCTAGTATTACACAAATTCACATTTCATATCGAACAGCTGTTTGCCAATTTCATATCAGGCACATAGATATATTTTAACATCACAGTACGATAGCTATCGGAAAATAGCACAGTACAACATATAGATAGTTCAACTCCATAGGAACAATATTAGAACAATATGTTCATTTCCCTAATCGAGACCATCCAGGATCGCCTTATCCACCTCTGCTTTTAGTTCAGTAAGAACCTGTTTTGCGCTGGCCAACTGGGAAAGTGCCTCCTCCTTCGCCAACACCATCTTAGCAAAGTCTGATTTAAAAAATCTGAGCTCATTCTCCACCTTCCTCTTTTTATCCCATATCTTCAAATATTCTTCAGCATTGACAACACTTTCACTAAGCCTACCTCTGTTCTCTTCCTGATACATGATCCACAGCTTTGCTAGGCACATCTTCAAATACTGTGGCCACTCTTGATCAACCCACTCCAAGTAAGAACACTTCCGTTCATCCTATAATATTTAAAACTAGATCAGTAACAATTGTAGGGAAAATGGGTTTATAGCAACATAGAAAATCACCAATACTTATTTTGAAAAACTGAAGAAACAGGTTAATTTTGACATATCTTCTCAAAAAGATCAATGTGCAAATGAATTAATTGCTATGACACAACAATCAAATTCTGAAACATCAGAAGCTATAATTAACTACAACAAACTGCAACAACATAGCGACAGTGTTTGTATGACAGCAAATTGATACTAACAGGTGTGTACATGCACAAATTTAGTAACATAGAACTAATAGCACTAAGGTGTCCTCTATGTATGCCAAAACCGGTGGAAATACAATTGTTGCTACATCTCGCACCGATGCCCTGCACTAGCGAGCCGATGCAGTAGAAAAAAAATCAGGGACTCGAACTCCGAAGCACCTAGTTGCTCCAAGGCCCAGTTCCTTCGTGCCATAAAGATTTAGTATTTTACTGCTTGGCTCCTCGTATGTGTGGACAAGTTGGCTCCACAAACTGTTGAAGCGGTGCCAAATAATTTTCTAGTGGCACCGCTAATGAGATGGCAACATTTTTAGATACTAGGTACAAACTGTGACACTGTCTTAGGATGCGTTTGGTTGAAGGTGTGGTATGAATGGGTTGGGACCGTAACAGTGTCTGAATAACATCTAACAAATGATTTGTAACAACTAAAGAGGGTCTAACCTTCTCTGCACATGCCAGAAACTTCCTACCACTGTCCACATATTCAAACGCAACTAGCTTCATGCATGGAGATTGATGGTGACAACGACCAGACAGATCTTCAGCCACCCCGCTCCATTCATTGCAACTGATGGTCCTAGGGAACTACAAGAGGAAGAAATGACTCAAATCTACCGACAGGTAAAAATCCTTCATTCCAAGTCGTAGCCCAAGAGAGAGAAGAGACGCATACCCTGGGTGGTGAAGGAGTCGGAGGAGGAGGAGGAACCGCTGGAGAGGTCTTTGAAGAAGACCATGGCGACCCCGGCGGTAGGGTGCGAGACGACGAGAGCGAGGAAGCAAGCAAGGAAGCGGCTATATCTTAGGAAGGGATGAAGGGGGAAACAGGGGAAATGTGGCTTGTGGTCGGGGAGAAAAGGGGACGGGGAGGGGGTAGATATTTCAGCGGTAGGCCAAATATTTTGAAATGTGGATGGAAACTTTGCACGTGGTGCCGCCGGACACCATTCACTTTGAACGATAGTGTGCATCGCAAAAGATTCTTCTGCTTAACGCGCATGGGATGAGTTTGATAATTGAAATTTTGGTGGAAATTTCCCCGTGTGCGTCATTGCATAATTTAACATCGCTTGCTAATTTGGGCACACAAAAGAGCGTATAGCACACAGACCAGACATACTGAATCGAGCAATTTTAGTAATTAAACAGAGAAAGTTCACCTAAACATTGCTCTAACAAAAGATCAGCACTAAAAACAAAGCCTAAGTATGAATAATTTTAACAAATCCACCGCCACACCGGCCTATGCATCGCCGGTGTGAGATGAGACGTCGATGACTTTTTCTGGCGACATGCCGCCGTTGGTGGACTCCACGTCCCCCCTGCTGAAGTCGACCGCGTCATCATCCTCGTCCTCGTCCTTGGCACCGCCATCAAGGTTGTAGTACTCATAGTAGTGGCTGCGCCAGAGCTCGCGTTGGTACTACACCGTCGATTCCTCGACTGACAGACTCTTCTCTACCTCGACCCGGGCCACGCGCAACTCCTCCTCCTGGTGTTCCTCGATCTCCGCCGCCTCCTACATCTCTAGCTCCTGCTCAATGACCTCATGAGGAAGCAGGTGCTCCATGGCCACCGCCGCCTTTTCGGATGTGGGTTGCATGCTAGATTCCGAGGTGGCCTGGAATATCTTGGCGTGGATGGCCTCGACCTGGGCCAGGGCGACATCAGTGGCACAGACGGCAGCTCGAGCGCTCTCGGAGTTTGAAGTCGCCGTCGCAGCAGTAGCTACAGCCGTCTCGGCTACTACAGCTGCCCTGTCAGCTGCCACAGACGCCCTCTCGATGGAAGCGGCTGTGCTCAATGCGGATGCGGCGGCACTCTCGACGTAGGCAGCCACGCTCTCGGCACAGGCGGCGGCGCTCGGGGGGACGCGGCCATCATACGGGCCTTCACGAAGTGTTTCCATGGTGTCATGTTTGCAAGAAGGGGGTGCAGGAATGGGGATTGAGATTTGTGGATTCAGGGGTTGCCGGCACTGGAGCAGACGAGCCAGCGAAGCTTAACGAGGAAGACTTAAATAGACCCAGAATTTTTCATGGCAAACGATTCCTACAAAACAACTATGCGTGATGTTGTAGATATTTTTTATTAGCTGTGAAAGACGAATTTGGAGTAAAGTGGCAACGGATGGTGTTTTAAATGTACGAGAATTTTTTTAGTACTAATACCACTGTCATTTCAAATTTTGGAAAAATTCAGGGGTCATTTGACCTTTTAAGACATTTGATTGATTTTCTAGCCATTTAAGACCATAATTGAAATTTGAACTACATGTGCATGCAGCAGCTAACCAAAATGGTTTGAAAATTCATATTTTTCTACGTGTAATGTGCACTGATACAAACTGTCATGTGAAAATTTGGAAAATTTCCAGGGGTCATTTGACCTTTTGAAGACATTTAAGTGATTTCCTAGCCATTTAATGACCGTAATTCAAATTTGAACTAGAAGTACATGCAACGGCTAACCATAACGGTTTGAAAAATCATATTTGTGTACTTGTGTGTGAGTTAATTCCATATGCAGTAAATTAGAAGGATTTTTCAAACATATTGGTCTCACGGCATGGACACATGCATGGAGTGCCATGGCATTTTTATTCCAAAAAAATAAAAAATGATCAGGAAAACATGAAACCTTTCTTGATGTAATGTCATGCCACCAAGATGATGTGGTAAAAAAAATTGGCTTGTTTGACAAAAGTTTGGACACACACACACCCCTCACAAACCGGAGCAACTCACTAGAAGACTTGTGTTTCCGAGAGGGAACAATGCATGTTTGATGACGAACATCAGATAGCTTCCTCTTACGGCCTTCCAAATTTTTCTACGTGTAATGTGCACTGATACAAACTGTCATGTGAAAATTTTGGAAAATTTCAGGGGTCTTTGACCTTTCAAAGAAATTTAAGTGATTTCCTAGCCATTTAATGACCGTAATTCAAATTTGAACTAGATGTACATACAACGGCTAACCATAACGGTTTGAAAAATCATATTTGTGTACTTGTGTGCGAGTTAATTCCATGTGCAGTAAATTAGAAGGAATCTTCAAACATATTGGTCTCACAGTGTGGACACATGGATGGAGTGCCATGGCATTTTTATTCAAAAAAATTAAAAAATGATCAGGAAAACATGAAACCATGCTTGATGTAATGTCATGCCACCAAGATGATGTGGTAAAAAATTGGCCTGTTTGACGAAAGTTTGGATACACACCCCTTACAAACCAGAGCAACTCACTAGAAGGCTCGTGGTTCCGAGAGGGAACAATGCATGTTTGATGATAAACAGCAGATGGCTTCCTCTTACGGCCTTCAAATTTTTTCTATGTGTAATGGGCACTGATGCAAGCTGTCATGTGAAAATTTTGAAAAAATCAGGGGTCATTTGACCTTTTGAAGACATTTAAGTGATTTCCTAGCCATTTAATGACTGTAATTCAAATTTGAACTAGATGTACATGCAACGGCTAAGCATAACGGTTTGAAAAATCATATTTGTGTACTTGTGCACAAGTTAATTCCATGTGAAGTAAATTAGAAGGAATTTTCAAACATATTGGTCTCACGGCATGGACACATGTACACGCATGGAGTTCCATAGCATTTTCATTCCAAAAAATTAAAAAATGATCAGAAAACCATGAAACTTGCTTGATGTAATGTCATGCCACCAAGATGATGTGGTACAAAAATTGGCTTGCTTGACGAAAGTTTGTACACACACGCCTCAAAACTGGAGCAACTCACTAGAAGGCTCGTGGTTCTGAGAGGGAAAATGCATGTTTGATGACGAACGGCAGATAGCTTCCTCTTACGGCCTTCAAAAAATTTCTACGTGTAATGTGCACTGATACAAACTGTCATGTGAAAATTTGGAAAATTTCAGGGGTCATTTGACCTTTTGAAGAAATTTAAGTGATTTCCTAGCCATTTAATGACCGTAATTCAAATTTGAACTAGATGTACATGCAACGGCTAACCATAATAGTTTGAAAAATCATATTTGTGTACTTGTGTGCGAGTTAATTCCATGTGCAGTAAATTAGAAGGAATTTTCAAACATATTGGTCTCACGGCATGGACACATGCATGGAGTGCCATGGCATTTTTATTTCAAAAAATTAAAAAATGATCAGGAAAACATGAAACCTTGCTTCATGTAATGTCATGCCACCAAGATGATGTGGTAAAAAAATTGGCCTGTTTGACAAAAGTTTGGACACACACCCCTCACAAACCGGAGAAACTCACTAGAAGGCTCGTGGTTTCGAGAAGGGAACAGTGCATGTTTGATGACGAACGGCAGATAGCTTCCTCTTACGACCTTCAATTTTTTTCTACGTGTAACATGCACTAATTAATACAACTATCATGTGAAAATTTGGAAAATTTCAGGAGTCATTTGACCTTTTGAAGACATTTAAGTGATTTCCTAGCCATTTAATGACCGTAATTCAAATTTGAACATGCAACGGCTAACCATAACGGTTCCAAAAATCATATTTGTGTACTTGTGTGCAAGTTAAAAAAATCACCAGACGATGTAAATATCTAGTGTTCAAAAAAGAAAATGTAAAATCTGGCAAGACAACCGACCCCACATGATTGGCACTCTATTTCACACCTCGAGGTTTGGAAGGTGAGTGGCGGGCTTTATTAATCAGACACGGTTCTGCATTCGGAACCGTCGGCTATTATGTTCACACACGGATTTTGCTGCGGTAATCGTGTGTAATTCACACTACAGTACTTGTAAATTCCGGCGATCGGCATGTGTACTGTTCCAGTCGATCAAGATTCTGGCCACCAATAAATATTACCTTGCTCAAGTCGTCCCACCTGGATTCTCATCTAGATCCTCCCCTTGCTCTCTCTCTCTCTCTCAAATCTCTGCCATGGCGCCGCCGGTCTGCCCACGCGCCGACGAGGAGTCACTGTAGGGGTATGCAGTAATTTCAAAAAAATTCCTACGATCATGCAAGATCTATCTAGGTGATGCATAGCAACGAGAGGGGAGAGTGTGTCCACGTACCCTCGTACACCAAAAGCGGAAGCGTTTCAATAACGCGGTTGATGTAGTCGAACGTCTTCACGATCCAACCGATCCAAGTACCGAACGTACGGCACCTCCGCGTTCAGCACACGTTCAGCTCGATGACGTCCCTTGTACTCTTGATCTAGTTGAGGACGAGGGTGAGTTCCATCAGCACGACAGCGTGGCGACGGTGATGATGATGCTACCAGTGCAGGGCTTCACCTAACCTCTACGATGGTACGATCAAGCTGTGTAATTCTGGAGGGGGGAACCGCACACGATTGGGAGAGAAACTTGTGTGTTCTAGGGTGCCCCCCTGCCCCCGTATATAAAGGAGCAAGGGGAGGCCGTCCGGCCCTCCTAGGCGCGCCCCCAAAAGGGGAATCCTACTAGGACTCCAAGTCCTAGTAGGTTTCCACCAAGAGGGAGAGAGGGGGAAGCAAGGAGAGGGAGAGGGAGAAGGAAAGGCCCCACTCCTAGTCTAATTCGGACCCAAGGGGGAGGGGGTACGTGGCCTGCCATGTCCGCCCCTCTCTCTCTCTCTCTCCACTAAGGCCCATCAAGGCCCATTAGTTCCCCCGGGGGTTCCGATAACCCTCCAGCACTCTGGTTTTATCCGAAGCTTCTCCGGAACACTTCTGGTGTTCGAATATAGCCGTCCAATATATCAATATTTATGTCTCGACCATTTCGAGACTCCTCGTCACGTCCGTGATCTCATCCGGGACTCCGAACAAACTTCAGCCATCAAAAACACATAACTCATAATACATATCGTCATCGAACGTTAAGCGTGCGGACCCTACGGGTTCGAGAACTATGTAGACATGACCGAGACACATCTCCGATCAATAACCAATAGTGGAACCTGGATGCTCATATTTGCTCCTACATATTCTACGAAGATCTTTATCGGTCAAACCGCATAACAACATACGTTGTTCCCTTTGTCATCGGTATGTTACTTGCCCGAGATTCGATCATCGGTATCGTCATACCTAGTTCGATCTTGTTACCGACAAGTCTCTTTACTAGTTCTGTAATACTTCATCCCGTAACTAACTCATTAGTTACAATGCTTGCAAGGCTTATAGTGATGAGCATTACCGAGAGGGCCCAGAGATACCTCTCCGAAACACGGAGTGACAAATCCTAATCTTGATCTATGCCAACCCAATAAAACACCTTCGGAGACACCTGTAGAGCACCTTTATAATCACTCATTTATGTTGTGACGTTTGGTAGCACACAAAGTGTTCCTCCGGTATTCGGGACTTGCATAATCTCATAGCCTGAGGAACATGTATAAGTCATGAAGAAAGCAGTAGCAATGAAACTGTAACGATCATAATGCTAAGCTAACGGATGGGTCATGTCCATCACATCATTCTCCTAATGATGTGATCCCGTTCGTCAAATGACAACACATGTCTATGGTTAGGAAACATAACCATCTTTGATTAACGAGCTAGTCTAGTAGAGGCATACTAGGGACAATATGTTTTTGTCTATGTATTCACACATGTACTAAGTTTCCAGTTAATACAATTATAGCATGAATAATAAACATTTATCATGATATAAGGAAATAAATAATAACTTTATTATTGCCTCTAGGGCATATTTCCTTCAGTCTCCCACTTGCACTAGAGTCAATAATCTAGATTACCTAGTAATGATTCTAACACCCATGGAGCTTTGGTGCTGATCATGTTTTGCTCGTGGAAGAGGCTTAGTCAACGGGTCTGCAACATTCAGATCTATATGTATCTTGAAAATCTCTATGTCCCCTTCCGACACTTTATGGCGGATGGAATTGAAGCGTCTCTTGATGTGCTTGGTTGCTTGTGAAATATGTATTCCTTTGCCAAGGCAATTGCACCAGTATTGTCACAAAAGATTTTCATTGGACCCGATGCACTAGGTATGACAGCTAGATCGGATATGAACTCCTTCATCCATATTCCTTCATTTCCTGCTTCCGAAGCAGCAATATACTCCGCTTCACACGTAGATCCCGCCACGATGCTCTGCTTGGAACTGCACCAACTGACAGCTCCTCCATTCAATAAAAATATGTATCCGGTTTGCGACTTAGAGTCATCCGGATCAATATCAAAGCTTGCATCGACGTAACCATTTATGACGAGCTCTTTTTCACCTCCATAAACGAGAAATATATCCTTAGTCCTTTTTAGGTATTTCAGGATGTTCTTAACTGATGTCCACTGCTCCACTCCGAGATTACTTTGGTACCTCCCTGCTATGCTTATAGCAAGGCACACATCAGGTCTGGTACACAACAATGCATACATGATAGAACCTATGGCTGAAGCATAGGGAATGACTTTCATTTTCTCTCTATCTTCTGCACTGGTCGGGCATTGAGTCTGACTCAATTTCACACCTTGTAACACAGGCAAGAACCCTTTCTTTGACTAATCCATTTTGAAATTCTTCAAAACTTTATCAAGTTATGTGCTTTGTGAAAGTCCAATTAAGCGTCTCGATCTATCTCTATAGATCTTGATGCCCAATATGTAAGCACCTTCTTCGAGGTCTTTCATAGAAAAACTCTTATTCATGTATCCCTTTATGCTATCCAGAGATTCTATATCATTTCCAATCAACAATATGTCATCTACATATAATATCAGAAATGCTACAGAGCTCCCACTCACTTTCTTGTAAATACAGACTTCTCCAAAAGTCTGCATAAACCATATGCTTTGATCACACTGTCAAAATGTTTATTCCAACTCCGAGAGGCTTGCACCAGTCCATAAATGGATCGCTGGAGCTTGCACACTTTGTTAGCACCCTTTGGATCGACAAAACCTTCTGGTTGCATCATATACAACTCTTCTTCCAGAAATCCATTCAGGAATGCAGTTTTGACATCCATCTGCCAAATTTCATAATCATAAAAAGCGGTAATTGCTAACATGATTCGGACAGACTTAAGCATCGCTACGGGTGAGAAAGTCTCATCGTAGTCAACTCCTTGAACTTGTCAAAAACCTTTCGCAACAAGTCGAGCTTTGTAAACAGTAACATTACCGTTTGCGTCGATCTTCTTCTTAAAGATCCATTTATTTTCTATGCCTTGCCGATCATCGGGCAAGTCCACCAAAGTCCACACTTTGTTCTCATACATGGATCCCATATCAGATTTTATGGCCTCAAGCCATTTCACGGAATCTAGGCTCATCATCGCTTCCTCATAGTTCGTAGGTTCACCATGGTCTAGTAACATGACTTCCAGAACAGGATTACCGTGCCACTCTGGTGCAGATCTTACTCCCGAATACCTACGTGGTTCGGTAGTAACTTGATCTGAAGTTTCATGATCATCATCATTAACTTCCTCACTAATTGGTGTAGGAATCACTGGAACTGATTTCTGTGATGAACTACTTTCCAATAAGGGAGAAGGTACAATTACCTCATCAAGTTCTACTTTCCTCCCACTCACTCCTTTCGAGAGAAACTCCTTGTCTAGAAAGGATCCATTCTTAGCAACAAAGTTTTTGCCTTTGGATCTGTCATAGAAGGTGTACCCAACAGTTTCCTTTGGGTATCCTATGAAGACACACTTTTCCGACTTGGGTTCGAGCTTATCAGGTTGAAGCTTTTTCACATAAGAATCGCAGCCCCAAACTTTAAGAAACGACAACTTTGGTTTCTTGCCAAACCACAGTTCATAAGGCGTCGTCTCAACGGATTTTGATGGTGCCCTATTTAAAGTGAATGCAGCCATCTCTAAAGCATAACCCCAAAATGATAGCAGTAAATCAGTAAGAGACATCATAGATCGCACCAAATCCAATAAAGTATGGTTATGACGTTCAGACACACCATTTCGTTGTGGTGTTCCAGGTGGCGTTAACTGTGAAACTATCCCATCTTGTTTCAAATGAAGACCAAACTCGTAACTCAAATATTCTCCTCCATGATCAGATCGTAGAAACTTTATTTTCTTGTTACGATGATTTTCCACTTCACTCTGAAATTCTTTGAACTTTTCAAATGTTTCAGACTTATGCTTCATTAAGTAGATATAACCATATCTACTCAAATCATCTGTGAAGGTAAGAAAATAACGATACCCGCCACGAGCCTCAACACCCATTGGACCGCATCCATCAGTATGTATTATTTCTAGTAAGTCAGTAGCTTGTTCCATTGTTCCGAAGAATGGAGTTTTAGTCATCTTGCCCATAAGGCATGGTTCGCAAGCACCAAGTGATTCATAATCAAGTGATTCCAAAAGTCCATCAACATGGAGTTTCTTCATGCACTTTATACCGATTTGACCCAAACGGCAGTGCCACAAATAAGTTGCACTATCATTATAAACTTTGCATCTTTTGGCTTCAATATTATGAATATGTGTATCATCACTATTGAGATTCAACAAAAATAGACCACTCATCAAGGGTGCATGACCATAAAAGATATTACTTGTATAAATAGAACAACCATTATTCTCTGATTTAAATGAATAACCATCTCGCATCAAACAAGATCGAAATATAATGTTGATGCTCAATGTTGGCGCCAAATAACAATTATTTAGGTCTAAAACTAATCCCGGTGGTAGATGTAGAGGTAGCGTGCCAACGGCGATCACATCGACCTTGGAACCATTTCCCTTGCGCATCGTCACCTCGACCTTAGCCAATCTTCATTTAATCCGTAGCCCCTGTTTCGAGTTGCAAATATGAGAAACAGAACCAGTATCAAATACCCACTACTACGAGCATTAGTAAGGTACACATCAATAACATGTATATCAAATATACCTTTCACTTTTCCATCCTTCTTATCCGCCAAATACTTGGGGAAGTTCCGCTTCTAGTGACCAGTCCCTTTGCAGTAGAAGCACTCAGTTTCAGGCTTAGGTCTAGACTTGGGTTTCTTCTCTTGAGCAGAAACCTTTTTGCCGTTCTTCTTGAAGTTCCCCTTCTTCCCTTTGCCCTTTTTCTTGAAACTAGTGGTCTTGGTTACCATCAACACTTGATGCTCCTTCTTGATTTCTACCTCCGCAGCCTTTAGCATTGCAAAGAGCTCAGGAATTGTCTTGTTCATCCCTTGCATATTATAGTTCATCACGAAGCCTTTATAGTATGGTGCCAGTGATTGCAGAACTCTGTCAATGACACTATCATCAGGAAGATTAACTCCCAACTGAGTCAAGTGGTTATGGTACCCAAACATTCTGAGTATGTGTTCACTGACAGAACTATTCTCCTCCATTTTGCAGCTGTAGAACTTGTTGGAGACTTCATATCTCTCAACTCGGGCATTTGCTTGAAATATTAACTTCAACTCTTGGCACATCTCATATGCTCCATGACATTCAAAATGTCTTTGAAGTCCCGATTCTAAGCCGTAAAGCATGGCACACTGAACTATCGAGTAGTCATCAACACGTGTTTGCCAGGCATTCACAATGTCTGCAGTTGCTGGCGTGGGAGGTACACCTAACGGTGCTTCCAGGACATAATTCTTCTGTGCAACAATGAGGATAATCCTCTAGTTATGGACCCAGTCCGTGTAGTTGCTGCCATCATCTTTCTACTTAGCTTTCTCTAGGAACACATTAAAATTGAAAGGAACGGTAGCACGGGCCATCGACCTTCAATAACATAGTCATGCAAAATAACTATCAGGACTAAGTTCATGATAAATTAAAGTTCAATTAATCACGTGATAGACATCCCTCTAGTCATCTAAATGATCAGTGATCCAAATCAACTAAACGATGTCCGATCATCACGTGAGATGGAGTAGTTTCCAATGGTGAACATCACTATGTTGATCATATCTACTATATGATTCACGTTCGACCTTTCGGTCTCAATGTTCCGAGGCCATATCTGCATATGCTAGGCTCGTCAAGTTTAACCCGAGTATTCTGCGTGTGGAAAACTGGCTTGCACCCATTGTATGTGAACGTAGAGCTTATCACACCCGATCATCACGTGGTGTCTCGGCACGACAAACTATAGCAATGGCGCATACTCAGGGAGAACACTTATACCTTGAAATTTAGTAAGGGATCATCTTATAATGCTACCATCGTACTAAGAAAAATAAGATGCATAAAAGATAAACATCACATTTAATCAAAATATGTGACATGATATGGCCATCATCATCTTGTGCTCATGATCTCCATCACCGAAGCATCATCATGATCTCCATCATCACCGGCGCGACACCTTGATCTCCATCATAGCATCGTTCTCGTCTCGCCAACTATTGTTACTATGACTATCGCTACCGCTTAGTGATAAAGTAAAACAATTACATGGTGATTGCATTGCATACAATAAAGCGGGAACTATATGGCTCCTGCCAGTTGCCGATAACTTTGTTACAAAACATGATCATCTCATACAACAATTTATATCACATCATGCCTTGACCATATCACATCACAGCAAGCCCTGCAAAAACAAGTTTGACGTCCTCTACTTTGTTTTTGCAAGTTTTACGTGGCTACTACGGGCTTCTAGCAAGAAGCGTTCTTACCTACGCATACAAACCACAACGATTTTTTGTCAAGTGTGTTGTTTTAACCTTCAACAAGGAACGAGCGTAGCGACACTCGATTCAACTAAAGTTGGAGAAACACACACTCACCAGCCACCTATGTGCAAAGCACGTCGGTAGAACCAGTCTCGCGTAAGCATACGCGTAATGTCGGTCTGAGCCGCTTCATCCAACAATACTGCTGAATCAAAGTATGACATGCTGGTAAGCAGTATGACTATTATTGCCCACAACTCTTTGTGTTCTACACGTGCATATAACAACTATGCATGGACCTGGCTCGGATGCCACTGTTGGGGAATGTAGTAATTTCAAAAAAAATCCTACGATCACGCAATATCTATCTAGATGATGCATAGCAACGAGAGGGGAGAGTGTGTCCACGTACCTTGTAGACCGAAAGCGGAAGCGTTTCAATAACGCGGTTGATGTAGTCGAACGTCTTTGCGATCCAACCGATCCAAGTACCGAACGTACGACACATCCGCGTTCAGCACACGTTCAGCTCGATGATGTCCCTCGTACTCTTGATCCAGTTGAGGATGAGGGTGAGTTCCTTTAGCGCAAAGGCATGGCGATGGTGATGATGATGTTACCGGCGTAGGGCTTCGCCTAAGCTCTACGGTGGTATGATCGAGGTGTGTAACTGTGGAGGGGGCACCGCACACGGTTGGGAGAGAAACTTGTGTGTTCTAGGGTGCCCCCCTACCCCTGTATATAAAGGAGCAAGGGGAGGCCGGCCGGCCCTCCTAGGAGCGCCCCCAAAAGGGGAATCCTACAAGGACTCCAAGTCCTAGTAGGTTTCCACCAAGAGGGGGAGAGGGGGAAGGAGGGAGAGGGAGAGGGAGAAGGAAAGGGGGGCGTCGCCCCCCCTCCTAGTCCAATTTGGACCCAAGGGGGAGGGGCGCGGCCTGCCCTGGCCGCCCCTCTCTCTCTCTCCACTAAGGCCCATCGAAGCCCATTAGTTCCCCCGGGGGTTCCGATAACCCTCCAGCACTCTGGTTTTATCTGAAACTTCTCCGGAACACTTCTGGTGTTCGAATATAGCCGTCCAATATATCAATATTTATGTCTCGACCATTTCGAGACTCCTCGTCACGTCCGTGATCTCATCCGGGACTCCAAACAAACTTCGGCCATCAAAAACACATAACTCATAATATATATCGTCATCGAACGTTAAGCGTGCGGACCCTACGGGTTCGAGAACTATGTAGACATGACCGAGACACATCTCCGATCAATAATCAATAGCGGAACCTGGATGCTCATATTTGCTCCTACATATTCTACGAAGATCTTTATCGCTCAAACCGCATAACAACATACGTTGTTCCCTTTGTCATCGGTATGTTACTTGCCCGAGATTCGATCGTCGGTATCGTCATACCTAGTTCGATCTCGTTACCGACAAGTCTCTTTACTACTTCTGTAATACTTCATCCCACAACTAACTCATTAGTTACAATGCTTGCAAGGCTTATAGTGATGAGCATTACCGAGAGGGCCCAGGGATACCTCTTTGAAACACGGAGTGACAAATCCTAATCTTGATCTATGTCAACCCAACAAAACATCTTCGGAGACTCCTGTAGAGCACCTTTATAATCACCATTTACGTTGTGACATTTGGTAGCACACAAAGTGTTCCTCCGGTATTCGGGAGTTGCATAATCTCATAGTCTGAGGAACATGTATAAGTCATGAAGAAAGTAGTAGCAATGAAACTGTAACAATCATAATGCTAAGCTAACGGATGGGTCATGTCCATCACATCATTCTCCTAATAATGTGATCTCGTTCATTAAATGACAACACATGTCTATGGTTAGGAAACATAACTATCTTTGATTAACGAGCTACTCTAGTAGAGGCATACTAGGGACAATATGTTTTTGTCTATGTATTCACACATGTACTAAGTTTTCAATTAATACAATTCTAGCATGAATAATAAACATTTATCATGATATAAGGAAATAAATAATAACTTTATTATTGCCTCTAGGGCATATTTCCTTCAGCCGCCACACCCCGAGGATGCTCACTCGAAGAGCAGCGACAAGGACACCTACGCGCTGCCGGACGAGGTTGCACTGGATCCCCCAACTTTGGATTGGTTTTGGGGCCAGTATGATCTTTGTCTTTGGAATTCTCTGCCACCGGCTGAGAAAGCTAGGCAAGTGGCTTTCAAGAAGGAGATGGAAGAGGAGGATGCCAGGTACCAGGCGGCCTGTGAAGCCCGTGATGCCGCCTGGAAAAAGGAGGCGTCAGAGCTTTGGGGCGGGCATGTCGTCGTGCGGAGGAGCTGTACGAAGACAGGTACTTCACGAGGAAGGCCAGAGGCGCTAGGCGCCTCATCGCTGCATGGATCTGGGCCGATAAGCTCTAGCGTGCCACCGACGAGGAGCTCCGGTGGGTGCCAATGAAATGGCAAGATTGTTCGCGCGCTTCCGCCTGCAAGAGGTAGATCGGCACGTCAAGCGCTGTGAGGCGGAGGAGGCGGAGTACTGCCTCCGCTTTGGGAAGATGCCGTGCACCAGGGAGCTGCTGGCGCGGGGCTGTCGGAATAATGGCCCCAGGAGGGATTATTAGTTTTAGTATTGTTCGTTTTCAATTTTATGCGTTGTACCTAGTAGTTAAGTATCATCACGTATATGTGATGATGTTATATATATTCTATGATGAACTAATGAACAATTAATATTATACATATTATGAATTCCATTTTCTATCTATGTTTATATACTAATTTGAAACTATCTTTTATCATCCACATATATAGAATGGAAAGTGTATAAACACACATTGAAACAGAACATATAAGAACGGAAAACAGAGTACACACATTGAAACAGAGCAATAAACAGAGCAATAGTATGATTGCTGTGAATACATAGCTACCCACGTCGAAACGACTCAACAAAATAAACGCGTCCATGAGACCATGACCATCAGCCCTTGCCTACGGTAGCTCTTGGCTCTTCCTGAACTCGTGCAGGCATTCGTCCAAGCGGTCGACACGCTCGCGGTACATCTGGAGCGCGATCTCGAGCTCCAAGTTTGCTATTTCATCAGAGCTTGCCACCTTGCAGATGCGACGGCCATGTTCCTCTACTGCGTCCAGGTGGACACATGGGCCAAGGAGGTGGTCGAGCCTACCAACCAGCGCACTGGCATCGAGCAGGCCGCGGACAAGGCGAATGGCACGACCCATGTGAACGGCATGGCGGGCGTCTGGTGCAAGTACGGCACGGTCGGCCTCTGGTGCAAGTATGGCACAGAGGGCATGTGCCCACTCCTCGCGAGGAATGGGGGTACTGACGGGACGTGTACCCAGCTGCGACACCCTATCGACAGCAGGCAAGCACCGATGGATCCGCTCTTGCTGTGCGCCATGCCGCGCCTCTCGCTCTACGGTGCTCCAACGGTCTCGCCGTGTGGCGAGCCATATCCTATTGGCGCGGACGCACCTAGCTTGCTCTATGGCGCGCCATCGATCATGTTGTGTGGCGAGCTGCAGCCTCTCAGCGCTGACATGCCTATCTTGATCTGTGGCGCTGAAGCGCCATGCGCCAAGGGTCTGCTCAACCCTGGCGATGACGTGCATCACGGCGACATCCATCATGTTGCCAGGGAGCGCCGCGGCCTCGATGGGTCGTGGCACCTTCTAGTTTTCCTCGTCGACGAGGTTGATGGCAGAGGCGGCGCTTTGGTGCGTTGGCATGCTTGGAAAAGGTGGATGTGCTACAGGCTGCGCTTGTTGCCTCCGTGTGTCGTGCCATGCCTAGGTTTATGTGCAATATCGTTGGGTGGCGAGAAACAGGTGAGGAAATGGCAGGAAACGGCAGCGTGTTCATAGAACGCCATCAGTTAATGGAAACTTAGCATATATAAGGAACATCGAGCTAACACAAGAAGTAGATGATGATGAGATGAACACGGACGACACTAGGGAACCCATCGGTGATGAATTCATCAATCACAAACAGTTGTACACTAGCAAGTGTTTGCCCACAACACACACGGATTATTCCATCACAAACAGGTCAGATGGATCAACTGTATGCCATGTATACACATTGTCAAAAAGTAATGCGGTATACCTTCTTTAACATATGTTAAAAAATAAAATAAAAATAAAAAACAAGGACCTCGAGGTTAAATTAGCTGAGGGAATAGGTCATTTCAGGTCATTTCGGTAATTTGACCGAAATGACCCATCCTATCAGTTAATTTAACATCAATACAACTTCCCATCCAGTCACCCATCTGATGGCTGCTCCAGCCTGAGCACACTTAACTTGAGAATTCTCTTAGATGAGCTACTGGTGGAATAGCTAGTCCTTGCTGGTATAGGATGCCTCTTCGCATCCTTATGGCGTATCCAGATGACCGCCCATCCCCCAATGGCCAATACATGTTGTGTAGACAGAGCATATCACATATGTCTTACTAGAAGCAATCATTTGTGTTATTATCGTCTTCGCACACATTTCTGATTACAGACATGTTTGCCGCGTATCACACACATCTTGTTATATTGAACCGTTTATGTTCTCTTATCTCAACGCAAACAATCCGAGTGAACCGCATGCCGTATATCACACACACCTTGATTTTCCTGACCGTTTGTTTTGTGTTGCCTAATCACAAACAGTTCATCTGAGTGAACCGTATGTTGAATATCGCACACACCTTTATCGAGCTGCACGTTTCTTTTTTTCCTCCTCATCACAAACATTTCGTTGAACTGAACCGTATGCCCTGCACCGCACACGCAACTAAAATCTGAACCGTGTTTGATGCATCCGTCATCGCAAACGTTTTACACATTTTTGACGGTTTTCTTACACCACCATTTGCGATTATTACATCACACACAGTTTCTCGAAGGGTCTCTGATCGTAGTGTCGCGTTAGCAGCATCCTGCAGTAGTGTCTTCTCTCACTTTGATTATCAATACCATGTTCTACTTGATGTTCTTGGAGATCTATTCGATGTAATATTCTTTTGCGGTGTGTTTGCCGAGATCCGATGAATTGTGGATACATGATCAGATTATCTATGAATATTGTTTGGTTCTTCTCTGAATTCTTATATGCATGATTTCATATCTTTGCAAGTCTCTTCGAATTATCGGTTTAGTTTGGCCTACTAGATTGATCTTTCTTGCAATGGGAGAAGCGCTTAGCTTTGGGTTCAATCCTATGGTGTCCTTTCCCAGTGACAGTAGGGGCAGCATGGCACGTATTGTATTGTTGCCATCGAGGATAAAATGATGGGGTTTCCATCATATTGCTTGAGTTAATTCCTCTACATCATGTCATCTTACTTAATGTGTTACTCTGTTCTTCATGAACTTAATACTCTAGATGCAGGAAAGAGTTGGCGATGTGTGGAGTAATAGTAGTAGATGCAGAATCGTTTCAGTCTACTTGACACGGACGTGATTCCTATGTTCATGATCATTGCCTTAGATATCTCCATAACTTTGCGCTTTTCTATCAATTGCTTGACAGTAATTTGTTCACCCACCATAATATTTGCTATCTTGAGAGAAGTCACTAGTGAAACCTATGGCCCCCAGGTCTCTTTTCCATTATATTGAATCTCTTTTACACCTACTAGTTTCCGATCTACTATTTTGCAATCTTTTACTTTTTGACCTATAAACCAAAAATACCAAAAATATTTACTTTACCGTTTATCTATCTCTATCAGATCTCACTTTTGCAAGTAACCATGGAGAGATTGACAACCCCTTTATCGCGTTGGGTGCAAATTGTTGATTGTTTGTGCAGGTATTCGGTGACTTGTGCGTTGTCTCCTACTGGATTGATACCTTGGTTGTCAAACTGAGGGAAATACTTATGCTACTTTGCTGCATCACACTTTCGTCTTCAAGGGAAAACCAAACGCAAGCATAAGAGGTAGCATTTTGGTATGATTTGAATGGAACTAACCCGGATTGCCGCTGTTTTCAGCAGAACTACCGTGGTGTCGTTTTTTGTGCAAAAATAAAAGTTTTCAAATTGGGCTGAAAATTTGCGGTGATTTTTTATGGAAAAAAGAGACCCATGAAGCTTCGAGTAAGGACTAGAAGACTCACGAGGAAGTGACAAGCCTGGGGGGCACGGCCTCCCCCCAGGGCACGTGTGGCAGGCTTGTCGCTCCCGCGTGGGCCCTGATACGTCTCCAATGTATCTATAATTTTTGATTCTTTCATGCTATTATATTATCTATTTTGGATGTTTTATATGCATTAATATGCTATTTTATATTATTTTTGGGACTAACCTATTAACCTAGAGCCTAGTGCCAGTTTCTGTTTTTTCCTTGTTTTTGAGTTTTATAGAAATGGAATATCAAACGGAGCCCAAATGGAACAAAACTTTCGTGATGATTTTTCTTGGACCAGAAGACACCTACGAGACTTGGAGATGAGGTCAAAAGGCCTACGAGGATACGGCAAGCCGTAGGGGTGCGCCCCCTGGCTAGTGGTCACCTTGGAGGTCCTCTAACCCTAATCTTTGGCCTATAAATTCCCAAATATTTCCGAACCAACAGGAGCGTCCACCAAAATACTTTTCCACCACCGCAAGCCTCTGTTCCTGTGAGATCCCATCTTGGGGCCTTTTCCAGCGATCTGCCGGAGGGGGATTCGACCACGGAGGGCATCTACATAAACTCTACTACCCTTCCGATGATGCGTGAGTAGTTTACTACAGACCTATGGGTCCATGGCTAGTAGCTAGATGGCTTATTCTCTCTCTCTTTGATCCTCAATACCATGCTCTCCTCGATGTTCTTGGAGTTCTATCCGATGTAATACTTTTTTGCGGTGTGTTTGTCGAGATTTGATGAATTGTGCATTTATGATCAGTTTATCTATGAATATTATTTGAATCTTCTCTGAATTCTTATATGCATGATTTAATATCTTTGTATTTCTCTTCGAATTATCGGTTTGGTTTGGCCAACTAGATTGGTATTTCTTGCAATGGGAGAGGTGCTTAGTTTTGGGTTCAATCTTGCGGTGTCCTCACCTAGTGACATAGTAGGGCTAGCGAGGCACGTATTGTATTGTTGCCATCAAGGATAAAAAGATGGGGTTTTCATCATATTTCTAGAGTTTATCCCTCTACATCATGTCATCTTACTTAAGGTGTTACTCTGTTCTTATGAACTTAATACTCTAGATGCATGCTAGATAGCGGTCGATGTGTGGAGTAATGGTAGTAGATGCAGGCAGGAGTCGGTCTACTTGACACGGACATGATGCCTATATTCATAATCATTGCCTTGGATATCGTCATAACTTTGTGCTTTTCTATTAATTGCTCAACAGTAATTTGTTCACCCTCCGTGTTATTTTCTTTCAAGAGAGAAGCCTCTAGTGAAACCTATGGCCCCCGGGTCTATTTTCTATCATATATTTTCAGATCTATAAACCAAAAAACCCAAAAATACCTTGCTGCAATTTATTTGTTTTTACTTTTTTTTTACATTTTAGAAATCTTTTATATCTATCTCTATCAGATCTCATCCTTGTAATTGACCGTGAAGGGATTGACAACCCCTTTGTCACGTTGGGTGCAAGTGTTTCATTGTTTGTGCAGGTGCATAGATTGGAGACTTGCTTGTACCTCCTACAGGATTGATACCTTGGTTCTCTAACTGGGGGAAATACTTGTCTCTACTTTGCTGCATCACCCTTTCCTCTTCAAGGGAAAAACCAACGCAAGCTCAAGAAGTAGCAAGAAGAATTTCTGGCGTCGTTGCTATGGAGGTTATACATCAAGCCTGCCAAGTACTCATCATAAACTCTCATCTCTTGCATTACATTATTCGCCATTTGCCTCTCGTTTTCCTCTCCCCCACTTCTAAAACGATTTCTGGAAAAACAATAAAACATTTGCCTTTTTATTCGCCCTTCTTTCGTTCGTCTTTTCCTTTAATTTTTGTTTGCTTGTGTGCTAGATTGCTTGCTTTGTCACGATGACTCATGAGAATACTAAGTTGTGTGACTTTTCCAACACTAATAATAATGATTTTATTAGTACTCTGATTTCTCCCGCCACTAGTGCGGAATCTTATGAAATTAATGCCGCTTTGTTGAATCTTGTTATGAAAGAACAATTTTTCGG
This sequence comes from Triticum aestivum, assembly GCF_018294505.1. NCBI lineage: Eukaryota > Viridiplantae > Streptophyta > Magnoliopsida > Poales > Poaceae > Triticum > Triticum aestivum. The sequence goes on along the minus strand of NC_057801.1, from coordinate 169,680,551 downwards.
CCTTCCTACTGAAGATGTTGCATCCCATCTAAACACTTACGTTGAATTGTGTGATATGCAAAAGAAAAAGTTGTGGATAATGATATTGTCAAATTGAAGATATCTCCATTCTCACTTTGAGATCGTGCTAAAACTTGGTTTTCATCTTTGCCTAAAAATAGTATTGATTCATGGAATAAGTGTAAAGATGCTATTACTTCCTAGTACTTTCCTCCCGCTAAGATCATCTCCCTTAGGAACAATATAATGAATTTTAAGCAACTTGATCATGAACATGTTGCACAATCTTGGGAGAGGATGAAATTGATGATAAGAAATTGCCCTACGCATGGTTTGAGTTTATGGATGATTATACAAAAATAATATGCGTGATTGAATTTTGCATCTAGAAATCTTTTAGATTCCGCCGTGGGAGGTAATTTTATGGAAATCAAATTAGGAGAAGCTACTATACTCCTAGATAATACTATGGCAAATTACTCTCAATGGCATACAGAAAGATCTTCTACTAGTAAAAAGTGCATTGAAGAAATTGACACTTTGAGTGGAAAGTTGGATGAATTTATGAAATTGATTGCTAGCAAGAGTGCTCCTATTGATCCTAATGATATGCCTTTGTCCACTTTGATTGAGAATAATAATGTATCAATGGATGTGAATTTTGTTGGTAGGAACAATTTTGGTAACAATGCTTATAAAGGTAATTTCAACCCTAGGCCTTTTCCTAGTAATTCCTCTAATAATTATGGTAATTCCTACAAAAATTCTTATGTAAATTATAATAAAATACCCTCTGATCTTGAGAACAGTATTAAAGACTTCATTAATTCTAAAAAAGCTTTCAAAACTATGGTTGAAGAAAAATTGCTCAAGTTTGATGATTTGGCTAGGAACGTTGATATAATTTCTCTTGAGATTGATTCTTTGAAAAGTAGATCTATGCAACCTAAGCATACTATTAATGAATCTCTGAAAGCTATTAGGATTTCTATTTATGAGTGTAAAGAAAGAACCGCTAGGATGCGTGCTAAGCAAGATTGGTTTTTTTTAAACGTGTTCTTCTATTTCTTGTGATAATAATGATGAAGATCTTAAAGTGATTGGTGTGACTCCTATTGAATCTCTATTTGCTAATATAAATCTTGATAAGTATGGGACTAGAGATGAACCAACTTTAGTTAGAAGGCATGCTAATTATTCAGAGTTTAAAGATCTTAATGAAAAAATTGATAAAAGAGGGATTGAAAAGGTCAAGACTTTAAGTAGCGATGAACCCACTCTTTCGGATTTCAAGGACTTTAATTATGATAATTGTTCCTTGATAGATTGTATTTCCTTGTTGCAATCCATGTTGAATTCTCCTCATGCTTATAATCAAAATAAAGCTTTTACTAAACATATCGTTGATGCTATGATGAAATCTTTTGAAGAAAAACTTGAGTTGGAAGTTTCTATCCCTAGAAAGCTTTATGATGAGCGGGAACCTACTATTAAGATTAAAATTAAAGGTTATAAGTGCCATGCTTTGTGTGATTTGGGTGCTAGCGTTTCCACGATTCCAAAAACTTTATGTGATGTGCTAGGTTTCCGTGAATTTGATGATTGTTCTTTAAATATGCATCTAGCGGATTCCACTATTAAAAAACCTATGGGAAGGATTAATGATGTTCTTATTGTTGCAAATAGGACTTATGTGCCCGTAGATGTCATTGTTCTTGATATATATTGCAATCCTACATGTCCTATTATTCTTGGTAGACCTTTCCTTAGAACGATTGGTGCAATTATTGGTATGAAAGAAGGAAACATTAGATTTCAATTTCCATTAAGGAAGGGCATGGAACACTTTCCAATAAACAAAATTAAGTTGCCATATGAATGTATTATGAGGGCCACTTATGGATTTAATACCAAAGATGATAATGCCTAGATCTATGTTTTATGCCTAGCTAGGGGCATTAAACAATAGCGCTTGTTGGGAGGCAACCCAATTTTCTTTTTTATGTTTTTTGTTTGCTACCATTATTCAATAAAATACACATTATTACCTCTATAGTAATTGTGTTTTGGTGTTTTAATTAGTGTGTGAGCCAAGTGAGACCTTTGGGATGATCTGCGGTGATAGTTGATTTGATCTTGCTGGAAAACAGAAACTTTTGCGCCCAGTAAAACAATTTTAGAAATTCACAGAAGCATGATTTTAATATGAATTTTATACAAAAGAAATATATACAAAATACCCATATTTTCCTAATTTTGCAGAATTTTTGGAGTTACGAAAGTATATGAAGTTTCCAGATTGCTACAGACTGTTCTGTTTTTTGACAGATTCTGTTTTTCTTGTGTTGTTTGCTTATTTTGATGAATGTATGTGTAGTATTGAGGGGTATGAACCATGAAGAAGTTGGAATACAGTATATATTACACCAATATAAATAAAGAATGAGTTCACAACATTACCCAAAGTGGTGATTTGCTTTTCTTATACTAACGGATCTCATGAGTTTTTAGTTAAGTTTTGTGTTGTGAAGTTTTCAAGTTTTGGGTAAAGATTTGATGGACTATGGAATAAGGAGTGGCAAGAGCTTAAGGTTGGGGATGACCAAGGCATCCCAAGGTAATATTAAAGCACAACCAAGCATCTAAGCTTGGGGATGCCCCGGATGGCATCCCCTCTTTCGTCTTCAATCCATCGATAAATTTACTTGAGGCTATATTTTTATTCATCACATGATATGTGTTTTGCTTGGAGCGTCTTGTATGATATGAGTCTTTGTTTTTTAGTTTGCCACAATCATCCTTTCTTTAAACACCTTTTGAGAGGGACATGCATTAATCGTGAATTTATTAGAATACTCTATGTGCTTCACTTGTATATTTTGAGCTAGGCAATATGCTCTAGTACTTCACTTATATCTTTTTAGAGCACGGCAGTGGCTTTATTTTATAGAAATTGTTGAACTCTCATGCTTCACTTATATTATTTTGAGAGTCTTAAACAGCATGGTAATTTGCTTAGGTTATGAATTTAGTCCTAATATGATAGGCATCCAAGAGGGATATAATAAAAACTTTCATATACAGTGCATTGAATACTATGAGAAGTTTGATTCCTTGCATATTGTTTTGAGATATAAAGATAGTGATATTAGAGTCATGCTAGTGAATTATGGATTGTTAGAAATACTTGTGTTAAAGTTTGTGATTCCCGTAGCATGCACGTAAGGTGAACCATTATGTGATGAAGTCAGAACATGATTTATTTTTTGATTGCCATCACTCGTGTTGAGGTCAGGATCACGCGATGGTTAACTCCTACCAACCCTTCCCCTAGGGGCATGCGTGTAGTACTTTGTTTCAATGGCTTCTAGACTTTTGCAATAAGTATGTGAGTTCTTTATGACTAATTTTGAGTCCATGGATTATATGCACTCTCACCCTTCCACCATTTCTAGCCTCTCTAGTACCGCGCAACTCTCGCCGGTGCATTACACCCACCATATATCCTTCCCCAAAACAGCCACCATACCTACCTATTATGGCATTTCCATAGCCATTCCGAGATATATTGCCATGCAACTTCCACCATTTCGTTTATTATGACATGCTTCATCATTGTCATATTGCTTTGCATGATCATGTAGTTGACATCATATTTGTGGCAAGGCCACCATTCATATTTTTCATACATGTCACTCTTGAGTCATTGCACATCCTGGTACACCGTCTGAGGCATTCATATAGAGTCATATATTTTTTCTACTATCGAGTTGTAATTCTTGAGCTATAAAGTAAGTAAAAGTGTGATGATCATCATTATTAGAGCATTGTCCCCAGTGAGGAAAGGATGATGGAGACTATGATTCCCCCACAAGTTGGGATGAGACTCCGGACAAAAAATATAAAAGAAGAAGAAACAAAGAGGGCAAACAGCCCACAAAAAAAGATAGATAGAGAGAGAGAGAGAGAGAAGAGAGAGAAGGGGCAATGCTACTATCCTTTTTCACACTTGTGCTTCAAAGTAGCACCATGATCTTCATGATAGAGAGTCTCTTATTTTATCACTTTCATATACTAGTGGGAATTTTTCATTATAGAACTTGGCTTGTATATTCCAATGATGGGCTTCCTCAAATTTACCTAGGTCTTCGTGAGCAAGCAAGTTGGATGCACACCCACTTAGTTTCTTTTTGAGCTTTCATATACTTATAGCTCTAGTGCATTCGTTGCATGGCAATCCCTACTCACTCACATTGATATCTATTGATGGGCATCTCCATAGACCATTGATACGCCTAGTTGATGTGAGACTGTCTCCTTCTTTTTGTCTTCTCCACAACCACCATATTCTATTCCACCTATAGTGCTATATCCATGGCTCACTCTCATGTATTGCGTGAAAGTTGAAAAGGTTTGAGAACACTAAAGTACGAAACAAATTGCTTGGCTGATTTCGGGGTTGTGCATGACTGGAATATTTTTGCGCGGTGAAGATGGAGCATAGCCAGACCATATGAATTTGTAGGGATAACTTTCTTTGGCCATGTTATTTTGAGAAGACGTGATTGCTTTATTAGTATGCTTGAAGTATTATTGTTTTTATGTTAATATTAAACTTTTGTTTTGAATCTTATGGATCTGAATATTCATGCCACAATAAAGAATATTACATGGATAAATATGTTAGGTAACATTCCACATCAAAAATTCTCTTTTAATCATTTACCTACTCGAGGACGAGCAGGAATTAAGCTTGGGGATGCTTGATACGTCTCCAATGTATCTACAATATTTGATTGTTCCATGCTATTATATTATCTATTTTGGATGTTTTATATGCATTAATATGCTATTTTATATTATTTTGGGGACTAACCTATTAAGCTAGAGCCTAGTGCCAGCTTTTTCCTTATTTTTGAGTTTTACAGAAAAGGAATATCAAACAGAGTCCAAACGGAATAAAACTTTCGCGGTGATTTTTTTTGGACCAGAAGACACCTATGAGACTTGGAGAGGAGGTCAGAAGACCTACGAGGAGACGGCAAGCTGTAGGGGCGCGCCCCCTAGCTTGTGGTCCCCCTGAGGTCCTGTAACCCTAATCTTTGGCCTATAAATTCCCAAATATTTCCGAACCAACAGAAGCGTCCACCAATATACTTTTTCACCACCGCAAGCCTCTGTTCCCGTGAGATCCCATCTTGGGGCCTTTTCCGGCGATCTGCCGGAGGGGGGTTCGATCATGGAGGGCATCTACATAAACTCTACTGCCCTTCCGATGATGCGTGAGTAGTTTACCACAAACCTATGGGTCCATGGCTAGTAGCTAGATGGCTTATTCTCTCTCTTTGATCCTCAATACCATGTTCTCCTCGATGTTCTTGGAGTTCTATCAGATGTAATACTTTTTTGCGGTGTGTTTGTCGAGATCCGATGAATTGTGGATTTATGATCAGTTTATCTATGAATATTATTTGAATCTTCTCTGAATTCTTATATGCATGATTTAATATCTTTGTATTTTTCTTCGAATTATCGGTTTGGTTTGGCCAACTAGATTTGTATTCTTGCAATGGAAGAGGTGCTTAGTTTTGGGTTCAATCTTGCGGTGTCCTCACCCAGTGACATAGTAGGGGTAGCGAGACACGTATTGTATTGTTGCCATCAAGGATAAAAAGATGGATTTTTCATCATATTTCTTGAGTTTATCCATCTACATCATGTCATCTTACTTAAGGCGTTACTCTGTTCTTATGAACTTAATACTCTAGATGCATGCTGGATAGCGGTCGATGTGTGGAGTAATAGTAGTAGGTGTAGGCAGGAGTCGATCTACTTGACACGGACATGATGCCTATATTCATAATCATTGCCTTGGATATCGTCATAACTTTGCGCTTTTCTATCAATTGCTCGACAGTAATTTGTTCACCCATCGTGTTATTTTCTTTCAATAGAGAAGGTTCTAGTGAAACCAATGGCCCTGAGTCTATTTTCCATCATATATTTTTAGATCTATAAACAAAAAACCCAAAAATATCTTGTTGTAATTTATTTGTTTTTACTTTGTTTTACATTTTAGAAATCTTTTATATCTATCTCTATCATATCTCATCCTTGCAATTGACCGTGAAGGGATTGACAACCCGTTTGTCGCGTTGGGTGCAAGTGTTCGATTGTTTGTGCAGGTGCATAGATTGGAGACTTGCTTGTACCTCCTACTGAATTGATACCTTGGTTCTCTAACTGAGGGAAATACTTATCTCTACTTTGTTGCATCACCCTTTCTTCTTCAAGGGAAAAACCAACGCAAGCTCAAGAAGTAGCAGCCCCCCTTGCCGTAAAACCAATGCCAAAATTTTCTATAAATATAGAAAACCTAGAAAGAAACCTAGAACTTCCGCTCCGCCGCCGCAAGCATCTGTACCAAAGGGATCTTATCTGCAGCCCTGTTCCGGCACCCTGCCAGAGGGGAAAATCATCACCAAAGGTCATCTTGATCATTCCAGTAGTCTCCATGATGAGGAGGGAGTAGTTCACCCTCGGGGCTGAGTGTATGTACCAGTAGATATGTGTTTGATCTCTCTCTCTCTCTCTCTCTCTCTCTCTCTCTCGTGTTCTTGTGAAAACCCAGCCCATATATTAATTAAATTAGAATGTTCATACAATCATTCTTACAACATCAGCCACACAGGCCGGAACACTATTAATAAGAGCACCGTCACATCTATTAATAAAATAAACTTAGCTAACTCGTGCGCCACCATATTAGCTTTCCTGCTAATATTGGAGATCTTAACATTCGCCAACATCTTAGAAATACTCAAAGTTTGTTTATTTAGGTCAACAAAGGGGGGTGTCAAGACTGTCATTTCCAAGAGCACTGACCACAAAAGAACATTCGATTTCTAAAATGATGGGTTTGTGAAGGGTGATACCGATATGCAATCCAGAGAGTGTCGCTCTAAGTTCCGCTTCCTCAGCGCTATAGCAAGCTCCAATATAATCCCAAGAGGAGATGACAACTTCTCCAAAGTGGTTTCTGACAACCACCCCTACACTCACAGCGTTGATTGCCTCCACAAATCTTAAAGCACTCCTTGTTGGGAGGTTGCCAAGCAACAAAACTCCTCTCCGCATTATTCAAAGCCCAAATGTCATCCCCCAATTCCTTGCCTCTGTTACTTATCACTCCCTGCGGTTTTGAGTGACAAAAAGAAAAGGAAGCCCAGTAATTTTGTACAAATTTTACTGAAGCTGAGATGGGTTCTTTACCTTTCCCAAAAATCAGATCATTTCTTAAATGCCAAGCTCTCCACAACATGAATATAGTTTGCTCACGTGTTGACGGATTTAATTGATCTAGTAAAATAAGGAGCCAATCCGGCCCCGTATTTTTGAGAAGCCCTTCAGCTGGTAAATTCCACACCTTTCTCAAAGCCATACAAAATGCACAAGCCTTTGGACAACTCACCAAGGCATGAAAAGTGCATTCATCCTCAACACCACATATTGTACACCTACTCAGGATGGCTTGATGATGCTTAACTCTGTTAACTTGAACCGCCAAACTGTTTGAAGCAACTCGCCAGGCAAAAATTCTAATCTTCTGAGAAACATTGGCTCTCCAGATAATATTCTAGATCCTCCTATACCCATTAACTGCTCCACTAGAATTCCCTGCTCCACTAGAATTCCCCAGACTATCTGTCGAGTCCTTGATATTCAGTGCGAGCCTATACGCACTCTCCATAGAAAAATATGCCACTTTTCTCATGATGCCAAGCAATAAGGTCTCCCTCACCCAAATCCAGAGTACGTAGCTTTAAGATTTCATCTGCATCATGAGGGTAAAATAAGTGCCTGATCAGATTCTCACCCACCTCCTAGAATTTGTCATGAATAACTCAGACACCCATTTAATCCTTGTTCTATTTTTCTTAGCAGTAATCTTTAGGCCAGACTCCCTAGGGATCCAATTATCTCTCCATATGTTTATACTGTCCCCATCGACACCTCTCCAAATTACACCTTGTTTCAATAAGTCGAGACCATGCATAATACCTTGCCACGGAAGTGATGTTGATTGAGGGAAGACAATGTCAATAAGATGCCCATGAGGGTAATATTTTGCTTTCATCACCTTAGCACACAACGAGTCTAGAAAACCAGTAACCTCCTTGCTTGTTTGGCCAAAAGTGCTTGATTAAATAGTCCGAGATCACGAAATCCCATACCTCCCTCACCTTTTGGTATTTATCCCAAGCCAGCCAATGAGTTCTCCTTCTATTTTCCTCATCACCCCATCAGAAATTCTGGATAACTCATCACAGAGGGACATAGGAAATTTAAAGATACCCATGGCATAGACCGGAATGGCCTGAATAACAAACTTGATTTGGATTTCCTTCACCCTGCTAGAAGCATATTTTTCAACCCAGTCATTCACCCACTTAAGTGCTTTATCTTTGGTAGATTGGAATTTGCCCGCCTTCATACGACCTTCTGGCACTGGTAAACCTAGATATTTATCCTCAAATCATTCACTCCTGATTCGAAGGATGACCAATATGGACACCTGATCTTCCAGAGAGCATTTTTCCCAAATAAAATGGAACATTTTCCTGGGTTTAACAATTTTTCTATACCCTCTTCATAAGCCGTCAAAAATCCTTTAACGGCCAAAACTTGCTCCACCGAACCCTTAAAGAACAGGAGACTATCATCAGCAAATAATAAATGAGAGATACCTGGAGCCTATCTATTCAACCGGAAATCTTGGATCACCCCTCTTGCCGATGCATCATTTAGAAGCAAAGAAAGGGCTTCAGCCACAAAGATGAATAAGTACGGCGATAATGGATCCCCTTGCCTAAGCCCACGCGAGGGGTGAAAAGACTCCAACAGCTGGCCATTAAAGTGCACAGAAAATTTTACTGATGTGACACATGTCATAATCCACTTTATCCAGGTTGGTGCAAAGCCATACACTCCAAGCATATTTTCAAGGAACTTACAATCCACACGGTCATAAGCTTTTGCAAGATCCAACTTATATGCACAATATTCACCACGACTATCTTTGAGATTATTTAACGAATGCATACATTCAAAAGAGATGAGAGCATTATCTGAAATTAATCTTCCAGGAATGAAGGAACTTTGGGTAGGAGAAATCATACCATCCAAAAGGGGTCTCATTCTGTTTATGAGACACTTGGAGATAATTTTATATATGATGTTGCATAGGATTATTGGCCGAAGTCCTTCATCGACTGGGGATTCTTCACTTTAGGAATAAGAACAATGGTAGTATCATTTATCCCTTCGCGCATTCTTCCCGAGACAAAGAATTGTTGGACGACACGACAATGTCTTCTTTTAACAAACCCAAGTTCCTTGGAATAAACTAGCTAGAAACCCGTCCAGCCCAGGCAACTTCAAAGGACCAATTTGGAAGAGAGCGTCACTAATTTCTTGCTCCAAAAATTCTTTACATAGATCCTCATTCATTTCATCATTCACCAATGGTTTCACAAGTGGAATAATACGAGATGGGTTAACCATAGCATCACAAGAGTAAAGGTTCTTGAAAAACGAATTAGCGATACCTTTGATTTCATCCATATCATGAGACAGAGATCCACTTCTTTTAATGGCAGAAATATTATTCTACTTCACTCTCCATGTAGCCTTCCATGGTCTTTTTTGTATTCCTATCCCCCCATCTCATTTTGTCCAAACATGATCTCTGCTTCCACATAATTTCTTCCTTAATTAGGAGCTCATCCATCTCAGTTAGAATTTTCTTCCTCTCCTCTATTGCATTATGGTCATTCCTCTTAAAAAGCACATTTAATCTTTTACGAGCAGAGTCAAGTTTTTTTTTGGCAAATATCCAATGTAAACCTTACTCCATCCATGAAGAGACTTCATCAACTTGTCCAGATTATTTGCCACATCTCCCAGATCATTAACGTGCATACTTTTATTCCAACACGATTCAATCCGCACTTTCAACTCCGCTTCCTCCCTCTCCCAGCATGCTTCATATTTCAACTGCTTAAAAAACGTACCTGAGTGAGGGGCACCCATCAATTCAATAAGAATAGGACAATGATCAGATCTGGAGCTGATAATATGAGTAACCTTGCAATCAGGATATATAGAAGACCATTGGGGGCAGGCGACCACTCGATCAAGCCAAACTTTGACATTTTTATTACCTTCCTGATTATTATTGTAACTCCAATTCTTGTCGATTGCACGATCTTGATGTAACGTGGGCTTTGTTGTGATGAATAATGAATTGAGTCTTTACCTTTGAGGTTTCACTATTATCGAATTGAATACTTTTTAGATTTGAGAACACTTGATGTATGTCTTGCATATGGATACCCGTGAACGTGGTGTTCTATTGATTCAATTGATATATGTTTTGGTATTCAACTTGCAGATTATCGTGACATTGGGGTAATCTATGCATAGGGGTTGATACACGTTTTCGTCCTGCTTTCTCTGGCAGAAACTTTGGGGCACTCTTTGAAGTTCTTTGTGTTGGATTGAATATTATGAATCTGAAGTTGTTTGATGCATATTGAATAATCAACTCACAGATACTTGTGGTGACACTGAAGTATCTAGGTTACATTAGAGTTAGTTGATGCGTATCATATTATGTTATTTTAATACAAACTCTAGGGCTGTTCGTGAAACTTATAGGGATGGCTTAATAGATTGATTAGAAAAAGATAACTTTGAGGTGGTTTCGTACCTTACAATAATTTCATCTTATGTTTTCCGCTAGATAAGAACTTTGGAGTGATAATAAACCTATATCTGCTATCCATACTACACTTGTATCACCATCTCTTCGCCGAACTAGTGCACCTATACCACCGATATCTGCTATCCATACTACACTTGTATCACCATCTCTTCGTCGAACTAGTGCACCTATACCATTTGCCATTATATTGGGTGTGTTGAGGACACAAGAGATTTCTTGTATTTGATTGCAGGTTTGTTTGAGAGAGACCATCTTCATCCTACGCCTCCCACAGATTGATAAACCTTAGGTCATCCACTTGAGGGAAATTTGCTGTTGTCCTACAAAACTCTGCACTTGGAGGACCAACAACGTCCATAAGAATAAAAGTTGCGTAGTAGACATCAGCCTATATTACACTGATGAATTGGAGTTATTGTGTATCGTTCTAGGTTGTGACCGTTATATGATGAATATCATCCAACACAGATATCCATCACTGATCCAATGCCTACGCTTTTTGCATATTGATCTTTACTAAGTTACTTTCGTTGTTGTTGTTGTTACAATCACTACAAAACTGATATTGTTACTATTACTATTACTATTACTATTACTATTGCTACTGTTACCACTGATATCAAACTATCATACTACTATGCTACTAAACGCTTTGCTGCAGATATTTAGTGTTCCAAGTGTGGTTGAATTGACAACTCAAATGCTAATATTTGCAAATATTTTTTGTCTCCCCTTGTGTCGAATTAATAAATTTTGGCAAATAATATCCTCAAAACTGTTGTGATCCCCTATACTTGTGGGTTATCAGTCATCTTCATATTGTTTTTGGGTGTGCATAGGCGTGATTTTTTTTGTTTTCTACTACGTTTACCAATAGGGAAGTGGTTGCATGGCCGACATGCGAGCCCTAGGACGGGCGACAAGAGGACGCGTGTGGGTCCGCCTCGTGTCCCCGTGGACACAAATCCGACCCAAATTTACGCCAACTTTTGGTCAAGGTGGACACGAAACAGACATAATTTGGGGTTGCACTCGCACATTGGGCTGCCACATTTATCCATTTCGACCCAAATGGACTGGACAAACAAAATGGATCATGCGTTGGAGTTGGCCTATCCAAATAGACTTTTTTCCCTAACTCAGCGAGAATAGTTTGGGGTGGATGCATGCAACCATGTCAAATGTTAGAACGTTTTGGTGATCCATGTTGCGGATGTTGGCTTTGTAGTCATCCTCGTCGTGGGAAATACACAGAGCGCCTGGATGCTCCACCCCTTATACGAATTTTAAATTCAAAAAGTACCGACAATTTTTTTTAAAAATCTAAAAATTTGGGATATCAAATTAGTTTGCCCCATCTACTCCCATATGAAATTTCATGAAAGAATATCAGAAAATATATCTGTGACAAAGAAAATATACTCCAATCTACAATCCATCCACACGGTCTTTTCTTCATACATAGGTTTTTTATTTGTTTGCCAAGGTTACATTTTCTGATATATTTTCACGAAATTTCACATGAAAGTAGATTGCACACTTATGTGGCCCAAAATCTCAGTTTTTTTTCAAATTTCCCTGTGTTTTTTCTTTTGAACTAATGAATGTTCCTATAGCCTATAGCTGTGCTACTCCGTCGGTCGTCCTTAGGCTGGCCATAGTGTGGTAACATAAGTAGTGTCAAGCACTTGGGACTCGCAAACATGCTTATGTGACAGACAATTAAAGAAGAAAGAGATGGTTATAATAACATAGGTAGATATCGTAACATAATAAATGTGATGCTACTATATGTCATGCATGGCAATAAATGAGACCACATATGATACTAATCTATGATACTATGCACTATAAAGGTAGTAATATATGCATGTTACTAGTGTAAGGGCTTGTTTGGTTCCAAATAAGTCACCAACTTATAAGTCGAAAAGTGAAAAAAATGACTTATTTTGTCAAACAGACACGACTTATAAGTCACCCCAACTTATAAGTCATAAGTTGCTCCACCCCAACTTAAAACTTATAAGTCACCCCCTTTTGCGTTGGTCCCACCACCTGCATGCTGTTGATTGATGTGGAAAGGTGTGTCAGATGACTTATAAGTCAGGTGACTTAAAATCAGTGACTTATAAGTCGTCACCTGACTTATAAATTAGATGATTTATTGAAACCAAACATGCCCTAAATTACTCTCCAGTGTAACCAGCCTTATCCGTGGTCCACAGCCAGCCTCGACCACTACTGCTCTCACCTCGCGACTCGTGCACACGCCCCTCTCTCGAGGCTACCACTTGTAGAGCACTCGAAGAGCTGAGCGAGCAGGCGCTCTGGCTCTGCCGCCCGGAGACTTCAAACCCATCACTTCTTCCTCGCATCCCTCGCACCCCACTTCCCACTTCCCAAGCGCGCCCACGCGCACGAAAATACTCCTAGTACTAATTCGAGAGCCAGTGAGTCTAGGGTCGAGTCCCGGCTGGGGATGACGAGCCCTCGCCGGCGATGGACTTGCCGCTAGCCCTCGCAGCTCTACTCCTCCTCCTCCTAGTGCTCCTCGCTGCCCCGCCGGCGGCGCTCCTCATTGCCCTCCACCTGAACCGCCGCCGCCGCCTAACGCCGCCCGAGCCGGCGGCCGCGGCGCTCGAGCCGAGCGCGCCGGCCGAGGAGAACGAGGGCGGGAAGGAGAAGAGGCGGCGGCGCAGGGCGAGGCGGAAGCAGCAGCAGAAGCAGGGCGGCGACGGGGCCCTCTCGCAGGCGGCAGGCGGCGGCGGGGACGACGCGCTGCCGCCGCGGCCGCGGTTCCCGCTCGCCTCGGTGGCCGGCGCACTGCAGCGGCGGATCACCGCGCGGTACGACGAGCTCGCGCGGGCCAGCCAGGCCCAGTCCCTCACCATTGACCAGGTTGGTGGGTGCGTCCAATGCAATGCGACCCTTCTCGGCATCCTTATTACTAGCTTCCTTGCACTAATGTGCTGAGCGTAGGATCCCTGCTCTGCTCCAATGACAGGTGTTGCCGTGCTACCAATTGTGGGATTGGTTTAGTGCCCCAACAACTGCGAACGCAGATAGCCCCTGCTAATGTCAGTCTACAATTGGTGTTTGTTTCGATGGCAAGCTAGTATTGGAGTTTAACGGCTTGATTAGAGAAGTACTACTCCTCTCCATTCCAAATTACTTGAAGTTCTATGTTCTCTCTATTCCAAGGAAGTTTGACTTAAGTCTATGGAGAACTATATCAACATCCACAACACCAAATTAATTCCATTAGATTCATCATAAAACATGTTTACATACTACTCCCTCCGTTCCTAAATATTTGTCTTTATAGAGATTTCAAATAGACTACCACATACAGATGTATATAGACATATTTTAGAGTGTAGAATCACTCATTTTGCTCCGTATATAGTCATTTGTTGAAATCTCTAGAAAGACAAATATTTAGGAACGGAGGGAGTATATATGTTCAATGTTATAGATAATATCACATTTGTCTATAGACTTGGTCAAGTATAAAGAAGATTGACATAGGACAAAATTAGATTCAAATAATTTGGAATGGAGGGAGTAAGATACCAAATGGGCTCCCATTGCTAGGTAGGTGCATGCTTCATTAGTCCATCTGCGACGGGATGTCGGTGTGCTGTTGGTTCTGCTAAATGCTTTGACTTGAATTTTTACCACCAACGATAGTTAAATTATTATGGATTTTACGATGCTACTCCAATGACACTGAAACCCATTCCAAAAAATGGGTCCAGTTTTAGTAGTGGTTAATTGTCATCACCGTCAAATTGGGCTTTTGTCAGTAACTGTGGCACATAATGCTGACATCCTTTTGTAATTACAGCCTGGCACCATTTGAGTAACTGCAATAGCAGGGAATCAGTGGTTTTGTTGCTTCGATATGTTTAGTTTAATCATACTCAAAATGAAAACCTAGTATATCCTTGTTGTGTGCCAGTGTTCACATATGGAACTATTCTAACAAAGTGTTCTCTTCCTAATAAACAACCTCAACTGACAGTTTTATTTCTTTGATTTGGAGGGCTATATACACAACTTGATTGTCAGAGGCTCAATACAGTAGAACAAAAAAAAGATTTTTCCCATTTTGATGGACTTTTGATATAGTTATAACTTTCCTTAGTGGAAACGCAGGCCGGTGGCTGATGCGGCTCCATGGTGTCGATTGTTTGGGGGGGGGGGGGGGGTGACCTGGCGGCAAAACCAGGGAGGGGGGAGGGGGAATTTGGCGGTTGCGGGCTGATTTTTAGAGCTTGCTGCCAAAAATATACGAGTCCGGCCAATATACAGTACCTGTTCGGGACCCTTTTTCATCCGTTACCGTATATCGGTGCTTATTTTGCGGGGAGGGCGGATTTCCGGCATCTGCTAGAGTTGCTCTTACGCAAACACGCCGCAAGCAAAGTGGTAACCTGTGACCCCCACTAGAATTCATTTTTGTGTAGACTGTAAATCTAGATCTAGCTTTATATTGCTCTTGCGATTGTGGGTTTCGCCGCAAACCTTCCGCGACAGATCTACAACCATGCGGGTTTCCCATCTCGTCCTCCTTGCTATTAGTGTCATCCTGTCCCGTCAGGTCCCACCTCAATCACCCCAACCATCATTGCCACTTGCTGGTGGTGGTGGGAAGAAGAGAAAACACCCGAGGAGGAAGCAGGAGGGCATGGATCGCACAGCTAAGTTGGGGGCTGTTGAGGAGGAAAAGGGGCCAACACCGAACACCTTGCTCCTCCCCCGGTTGAGTGGTCCAATGAAACAAAGGATCACCAAGGAGTATCGTCGGTTGTTTGGGGCTTTTGGTGGTATTGAAGAATTCTTTCACCAGGTTGTACACTATTTTCTTCAGTTCTGCTTTGCATCTTCAATTGATTTGAATGTGGAGGTTGGTGTGATTTGAGTGCGTTCTAAAAGAGGAACATAATTTTTGGTGGTTCTGTGAACTTCCATAGCTAAATTGTGCACCAGTGTGGAGTTATTGTGCAGTTTAACTGGGGCATAGTAGAATCTGTGCGTCTAATTAGTGTTTTTATGAGAATTTAAGGTGTTCAGTGCTTATATGATTAAAGATTTACCTTTATTTGGTTAGATCACCATGGACCATACCTGTATTGGAGGGTTTGTCCAAAGCAAGTTTGCAGCCGAAAACAGTATATTTTGTTATCTTCACGGCTTTGTGCCTTTTACCAATTTCTCCATGTACTTCTACCTTGTTTTTTCAGGTCCATGAGTTTCTTAACACTCTTGTAGATGCGAGGGACGAACTACTACAAAAGTATGTGACTATTTGCATTCAGCTTTACCCTTCAGAGTTCAGACATGCATACCCCACATGTTGTACAAACTCTCAGTGATGTGTTGTGCTTCTCAGGTCTGAGAACACCCGAAGAAGCATCACAATAAGGAAGGCCATGTTATCTAACAGTCGTAATGGTAGGTCTTCACATGACCACCTTCGCCTATGTCAACAGGTGAGGCATTAGAGAAAAATAAATCCATACCGACATCAACTAAGAAATGCTGTTAACATTCGAAGGTGCAATGTTGTGCCGACTTCAGCCTTTTTTATACCCTTGGGCATTGCTGTAGGTGGGTAAGTTGGAATTTGAATATGAAAGACTAAAGAAAGATGCCAGCATTTACCATAATCTTCATGAGCAGCTTCAGCTGTCATCGTGCTACAAACTGGTAACGCGCTTCTGTTCTTCTCGCAAGCAAGTACCTTTGGTCCGTGATATGAACATACCAGATGTTGTGACACCAAACCTTTCTCCGTGGCAGATGGAGGAGAGCAACGATGAAGCGGAGAAGAAAATCCGTGAAGCAGCCTTCGCCAAAGGGGTACGCGATACCGCTTTCGAGGACCTGCTGGCCGTGGAGAAGAAGGATGACGCCTTCTGGCGTCGTCACGGGAAGCTGAGGTCGATCTCGGACAGCATGTAGGCAGCGAGACAGCAGACTAGGCGATCGCACTGACTGTCATCGTCGTTGCCAGTCTAAGACTCCAGGAACTAGAAACTGAATTTGTCCCTTGGTGAGAACTTGTGTGTGTTGAAACCATGGACGGTGTGATCGTGCTCGTCAAGCTCTTGGGCCTCCCCCTGTGCCTTGAACTCTTGAGTCATGGCTATGAATAAGATCTGAACTGGGCAGATCCAAATGAAAATGTGTTTTCCTTGGGTGGTGACTGTTGCTGCTGCTGCTGCGCTCTGGATCGTTGGCGCAATTTACTGCTGTTTGTTTCTCCAGCTAACACCGGCCCTTCTTGTCCCCCTACTGCTGAGTTTGCGATCGAGACTCGAGAGGTGTGAGTGCCGCAATTACTTCCCATCTCCCTTCAGTGATTTCAGAGAGTTGCCTTTTCATTTCCAACACGTAGAGCCATCGTAATTCACAAGTGCAATGGCCACGCGAAAGCAGCCGTCGCAGGGCGCGACGCCGGACGCTGCCGCTGCCCAGCCTCGGAGGCCCCGCGTCCTGGTCGCCGCCTCCGGCAGCGTGGCGGCGATCAAGTTCGAGATCCTCTGCCGGAGCCTCGCCGAGTGGGCCGACGTCCGGGCGGTGGCGACGGCCTCGTCCCTACACTTCATCGACAGGGAGTCGTTCCCAAGCGGCGTCGCCCTCCTCACCGACGCCGACGAGTGGTCCGCCTGGGGGAGGATCGGCGACGAGGTCCTGCACATCGAGCTGCGCAAGTGGGCCGACGCCATGCTCATCGCGCCGCTCTCGGCAAACACCCTGGCCAAGGTAGGTACTGTAATACCGTGGACACACCTGCGGCGTTCTGTGCTGTTCTGTTTTGATATTTTTTTTTCTCTCGATCTGCCGCGCTCAGATCGCCGGCGGGCAGTGCGACAACCTCCTGACGTGCGTGGTGCGCGCGTGGGACTACAGCAAGCCCATCTACGTCGCGCCGGCCATGAACACCTTCATGTGGGACAACCCCTTCACCAGGCGCCACCTCGACGCTGTCGCCGGCCTCGGCGTCTCCCTCATCCCTCCGGTGACCAAGCGGCTCGCCTGCGGGGACTACGGCAACGGCGCCATGGCAGAGCCCACCGAGATCTGCAGGACCCTCAGGCTCTTCTTCGGTTCACAAGAGCCACTCTGAAAGACTTGCTCACTCTGTTTGCCTGCTGTACGAGATAGGTGTATCCGCAAACACTTTCTCTTCTATCGAACGCTTACAATGTGATGATCGTCCTCCATGGTACGTCTCTCGTCGTCCATTGCGCTGTACAAATCGTCGAGCACCCTGAAGATCTCCTCAGCTCTGGGCATTGACGGGGGCACACTGCCGGCCACGAAGGCGAACACCTTGTTCTTCACCTCGATCCAGCTCTGCCCCGGGCTCTTCCTCAAGCCGGCCTCTCTCGTCATCACCCTCACCCTCTTGGAGTCGTCCCACATCCCGCACGCGGCGTACAGGTTCGTGATCAGCGTGTGGTTGCCGGTGGTCTCCGCGCCCGCCTGCAGAACCTTCGCGATGGTGGCTTCGGCCATGGCTGCGTCCCCATGGATCCTGCAGGAGTTGAGCAGCGCTCCCCAAACGCACAGGTCGGCTCCCACCGGCATCGTCTCGATGAGCTCAGACGCGTCCTTGAGCAAGCCGGCACGCCCCAGGAGGTCGACCATGCACGTGTAGAGCTCCATGGACGGGGTAATCTTGTGCTCCCGCATCATCTGATCAAACAGCCGGCGGCCCTCCCACACGCGCCCTGCATGGCTGCACGCCGACAGAACGGCGACGAAGGTGACACCGTCAGGATCGACCTTAGCTTCTGCCATGTCTGTGAACACTGCCAGGGCGTCGTCGCACAGGCCGTGCATCCCATAGCCGGCCAACATAGAGTTCCAGGAGACCAGGTCCCTGCTCTTCATACTGTCGAACACCGTGCGTGCGTAGGCGACTCTCCCGCACTTGGCGTACATGTTGATGAGCCCGTTCGCGACGAGCAAGTGCCGGTCAACCATGGATCTGATCGCGTCGGCATGGACCTCCCGACCCAGCCGCACCGCCAGCAGCTCGGCGCAGGCTGAGAGAACGGTAGCTAAGGTCACCACGTTTGGCGAAAGCCATTGCTGTTGCATCCGCCGGAACAGCTCCAGTGCGCGCTCATTGTCCCCGGACGACGCGAAGCCGCCGATGACAGCGCTCCAGCTCACCACATTGGGAGCAACCATGCCGCCACGCTGCTCCATCCGGACGAGCACGTCCAACGCTTCGTCGCACATCCCAGCAGCAGCGTAGCTGGTGATGAGGGCGTTCCATGTCACGGTGTTCCTCTCCCTGGCTTCCCGGAAAACCTCCCGGGCGTCGTCCATCTTCCCCAGCTTGCCGTACATGCACACCAGCGAGTTGGTGACGAACAGGTAGCCACGGACGACGCCCTTCGCGACGCCGTAGCCATGTATAGCCCTCCCTTTCCCCAATGAGAGGTCGCCGGCGTAAGGGCACGCCGAGAGCGCCACGGCCACAGACTCGGCGTTCCCTTCGCATCCGCTGCGGTGCATGTCTCCAAACAGTTCAAGAACCACCGGATGCTTACCGCACCTCGCGTGCGCCGAGAGCAGCGTCGTCCACGTCACGGCGTCGGGGAGCGCCTCGTTGGCGGCGGCCATGCGCCAGAACGTGGCCATTGCACTGTCGGGGTC
Source organism: Triticum aestivum (assembly GCF_018294505.1). Taxonomy (NCBI): domain Eukaryota; kingdom Viridiplantae; phylum Streptophyta; class Magnoliopsida; order Poales; family Poaceae; genus Triticum; species Triticum aestivum. The sequence continues at coordinate 169,661,086 of NC_057801.1, read as the reverse complement.
GCAGCAGACCGAGTACGCGGAGATGAGCGTGTTCCAGGACATGGTGGTCCCCTTCGACGGCATTGCGTCGAACACGTGGCGGGCCTCGTCGGCGCGGCCGTGCCTGGCGTAGGCGGCGAGGAGCTGGCCGGCGACGTCCGGGTGGGCGTGCAGGCCAAGGTGGAGGGCGTGTGCGTGGAGGGCGGACGCGATTCGTGGGGAGGTCGCCGCGCGGAGGGCGAGGGGGAGCGTGTAGGTGTTGGGGAGCGTGGGGCAGAGCGCGCGCATGCGGCGGTAGAGCACGAGCGCAAGGTCTGGACGGGAGCGGCAGATGTGGGCGCGGAGGAGGCGGTTCCATGGGATCGCGCAGGTGGTCGGCGGGAGGTCGCGGATCGGTTGGTCGCCGCCAGCGACGACGGAAAGGAGGCGGCGGCGCTGCCGGTGGCATCGACGAGAATCGGTTGCTCGGAGGAAACGGCTCATCTGGCACTGGGTCCCACCAGTCGGCGTAGCAAAACGCCCATCTGGGAAGCTTTCTTGTTTTTTTTATCATGTCACCCCTTTATTAGCTTGTGACAACAGTTACATTCTTGAATCAATAGAGCGATCAGTTCACTTGGAACCTCTTCAAACCTAGTACTAGTACTACAAAATCCAGACCTAGCCATTTGTGGCCAATTCATGCGCAACAGAATTTGCTTCTTTATAACAATGTCCAAGATAGTTTGCGGGAATTCACAAACGAGGTGATAACAATTGTGGGAAGATTGCTGCAGCTACACCCAAAGATCTGCCTCCAGCGATCACTGTCTCAATTGCCTCAACTTTTTTTTTCTCGAATACACACAAGCATGCGTATCATTCATTAGAGAAATTGTGTCACATCCCTAGTCTGGTATGACCTAGGCTAGCTAGTCATTTGTGCATCATGTTTAAATTTCATTTAATTTTGAAATGAGGATTTGTGAAATCCTCAGAATCATCTCTGAAATGACCCAAATAAAAATTGTTCCAAAAAGGTCCAAGGAAATGTTCATGTTGCTCTCTGAAAATATTGATCAGAAGTAAAATTCTAACAAATATTTTAGGAGCTCATGGATATTTAATTTTGGCCATTTGAATTAATCCGATAATTATTTGCCCTGGATATATATTGTTATATATATATAATATGGTCCAAAAACTATGCCATTTATTAAGGAGCTCTGGAATAATATAGTTAGCTCTTGCAAAAATGGCATAAGGTGATAAAATGATTTAGTATTTTAATTAAATCAAAACATATGTCAGAAAAATTAGAAAAGAAATAAAAAGGAGAAACTTACCTGCGGCCCAGCTCCTGTGCGGCCTGGCCGGCCCAGCAGCCAGCGCCGGCCCAGCCCACTGGCCCCCTCCTCTGTCGTCTTCGTCCTCGACAGGGGGTGGGCGCGTGCCCGACGCGCGCGCGCTCCGCCGCGCCACGCCACCAGCCTCCCTGCCTGCCTGCCCTCTCCCCTCCTCGTCTGGATGCCCCGGAGACGCCACGCAGCCACCCCGACCTCTCTCGCACTCTCCCTCGCCCTCCTCCCCTCCCCCTGCTCTCTCCCTCGCACACCCGAGCGCCATCACCGCCGTCGCTCGCCGTTGCCGCGGCCACCGGCCTCCCCTCGCCCTCCGCCCGAGCCTAGAAGCTCCGCCTCGTCGTCCGCATCGTCCTCGACGAGCCAAGTGACCAGGGACGCGCCCCATCGCCGACACCGTCGTCTTCTTCATCGCCGGCCGCCGTGGATCCCCATCGCCGCCCCGCCGTCTCCAGTGCGTCCCCGAGCCCGCTTCGACGCCCGCTGCAATCGCGGTGAGCTCCGCTACCGTTTCCCCCTCCCCGCTTGGTCACCCGCACGCCGTAGCCCTTTCTCCACCATGGCCGAACCTCCGCCGCCGCCGAGCTCGCCGTCGACGCAGCTCCGGTGACCATTTGGTCACCCCGGCGAGTCCAACACACTCGTAAGGCCCCGTAGAGCATCCCTAGCGCTTTGCTTCGCTCGTCTTCGAGCTCCAAACGCGTTTTCGTGCACGACCGAACTCCGGCAGCCGCAGCCGTGCTCGCCGCCGTCGACTCCGGCCACCCCAGGCCCAGCCACGGCCACCGCCCGACGCGCCATCGAGCTAGCTCTCCAACGCGCCTAGCCGCGCGCCATTTGGAGCACCACAGAGGAAACCCGGGGCACAAGTACGCCGCGGACCTCGCCGGCGACTAACCGCCGGCGGGTTTGACTTGTTTTGACCTGGGGTTTGACCCCAGGGTCGCTGACTAGTGGGGCCAGGCCCTGCTAATTTTAGTTAAATATTAACTAAACCTAATTAGCTACTAACACTGACCAGTGGGCCCCAGCGCCACTAATCCTTTAGTTAGGATTTAACTAACCCTGTTTAACCCCCTGTCACTGACGTGTGGACCCCACACGTCAGGTTTGACCCAGTCAGCCGCAGTTGACTTGCTGACGTCATGCTTACTCACTGCTGACGCAATATATATTTTCTGGAATTAAAATAATTCAGGAAATTCCAGAAATTGATTTAAACTTCAAAAATTCATATCAATTCAACCGTAGCTCAGATTGAAATAAATTATATATGAAAAATTATCAGAAAAATGTAATCTATCCATCTGTACTAGTTTCATGCATGACAAACCAACTTATACATGCTGAATATGGGAAAACACATTATGGCATATATAAGAGCCTACTTTGGAAGTGCATTTGAGCTTATGGTTCAAATGGACTTCAAACCAAATGAGTACTAGTTGCATTAGCCCAAACAGCATCACATCTTCATGCCATGTTCATGCATCATATTGTTGCATATGTTTGTTTATTGATTGCCGACACTGTTCCTTCTCGATAGGTCTTGCTCCGGAGACGTTCCAGAGTACCTGTCTGTGAAGCAGTGCCTCCCTTGTTGATTTACCAGGCAAGCAAACCCCCTTGTTCATTCCGATACAATCCTACTCTCTCGCTCCTGCTCTCAGTTATTGCATTAGGACAACAACGATTCATCTGCTACTTTGTGCTGCGGTAGCTGAACCCATTCCTCTGCATGACCTGTCATTGCCACAGTAAATAGTTGAAACCCACTAGCATGTGTAGGAGTTGATTGAAGCCATTGTTGTGTTCCTACCATGCTATGCCTGCTATTGCTTAGAGTTGTGTCAGGTCTGATTCATTGGGAATGAATTGGAGTGTTACGATATGTTCTGGTGCTGAGAGTTAAGTGTGTGAACACGATTTGGTCAAGGTAGCGGTGAGAGGCCATGTAGGAGTACATGGTGGGTTGTCTCACTGGAACCGTCCTTAAGCACTGAGTTCTATGTATGTTGTCCAATGACTCGATACTACCACACATTGGGCTCCGGGCGCTCCAAGCCCTCTCGACTTATTAACCAACTTGATCTCTGTCCAGGAGTCGCAACTAGTTTCTGGTGTTTGTAGGTAGTGTTAGTAGTCTGCCAAGTGGCACCCGGCCAGGTGGGCTTGGGACAGACTAGGCACAAGTGGCACGGTGTACCAAGCGTAGATCCATCCGGCGAGGTGGGCTTGGGAACCCTGCACACATCGTTTGGGGCCGTGAGCGACACCCCGGCCGGATCTCCTTGCGGATGGAACCCGAATAGGCGATAAACCTGGATTAGAGTCTTGTGTGGTTAGTCAGGTCGTGGCCGACACCCTCGCCAGGCTTCCGCTTGAAGGTTGCCGAGATACATGACGTGTACATGGTGGTAAGTGGCGAGAGCGTGTGTGAAGAAGTACACCCCTGCAGGGTTAACATGATCTATTCGAATAGCCGGGTCCGCGGTTATGGACTTCGTAGATGCTTACATGGTACATAGAAAATTTGAAGTGGATACTATAAAATGCTCAAGACAAGTGTGAGTGCTATGGATGGCCTTCTCGTAGGGAGACGGGGATGAATCCATAGTAGTGTATTGTGTGGTGCTTAGTGGACTCGTGTGCGCCATATCACCTCAAGAAGTTCTGGTAGTCGTAGAACAGGATAGCCACAGAGTCAAAGCTGGCTTGCCGCAACTAAACCCCACATTACCCTCTTGATATAAATGCATGTATGATAGGATCTGATGTAAGTCTTGCTGAGTACCTTTGTACTCATGTTGCTTTATTTATGTTTTTGCAGCGGAGACTTCGGTCTTACTAGTGTTCTCATGGACTTCGACTAGTAGCTAGTACCTCAGCTACGATCTTGATCGGATGTTGCAGATAGTCAGGCTTTCAGCCTTTTTCATTTATAGATGTCTGTACTCAGACATGTAATGCTTCCGTTTGTTGCTTGACTGCTCTGAATGTTGGGTCATGTGACCCCTGTTTGTAATAAATGCTAGGATGGCTCTTCTGAGCCTTTATCTATATGAGTTGTTGAGTTATGCTGTGATGCCATGTTGTACAGCACATACTTGCATGTTATGCGTACGTGTAATGTGTATTGCTATGTGTGGGATCTGACTATCTAGTTGTTTATCCTTAGTAGTCTCTCTTACCGGGAAATGTCTCCTAGTGCTTCCACTGAGCCCTGGTAGCTTGCTACTGCTCCGGAACACTTAGGCTGGCCGGCATGTGTCCTTCTTCGATCATGTGTCTGTCCCTTCGGGGAAATGTCACGCGATGAATACCGGAGTCCTGTTAGCCCGCTACAGCCCGGTTCACCGGAGTCCTGTTAGCCCAGTGCTACAACCTGGATTCACTCGCTGATGACCGACACGTTCGATGCTGGGTCATGGATGCCTGTCCCTGTAAGTTTGTGCCACTTTGGGTTTACGACTAGCCATGTCAGCCCGGCCTCCTTATCATATAGATGCTAGCGACACTGTCATATACGTGTGCCAAAAGGCGCAAACGGTCCCGTGCAAAGGTAAGGCGACACCCGTGGGGATACCGTGCGTGAGGCCGCAAAGTGATATGAGGTATTACATGCTAGATCGATGTGGCATTGAGTCGGGGTCCTGACAAATTGCCTCAACTTTGTCGAAACTGATCACCGAACAGACTGGGCATTTATCCAATTAACCCAAGAATCAAGCCATACTGGAGATAAAATCATATCCTCGGATGATATATTATCTTCACCACACTTATGAATACAGAAACGTCAACCGGCAAGAATGACTCAAAAGCAGGAAAACACCTAAAAATTGACTCCTCCGCCAAGTGAGCTCCTAAACACTGATGGTGCATTTCATGAACACATTCAGGCGGGTGGGGCTTTTGGGGCTTTACTGTAAGAAATGATTGCGGAACGCTCATTACCGCAGGTGCAGGAAATCTAGAACATATCTCTGATGCCCTTCATGCTAAAACACGGGCACTACTAAACACGCTTAATAAAGCAACCAACATGGGTGTAGCCAAGTCATCTTTGAAATGGACTCCATGGTACTGAAGCAAACGATCTCAAGCCAGAACTGTGATCTAGCGCCACTGGGAGCCTTTGCTGCTGGAGATTAAATTTCAAAATGAAAGTTGCTTTTGGTAATGTTAATCTTTATGTATGTCCAAGGTCCTGTAACAATGCAGCACCTGTCTTAGCTGCATATGGAGCTTAGGGACTGGCAGCTATGAAATTTGGTTCGGCCATTTTCCTGAGATTGTAATGAACGATGTAGCTGGTGATTTAACCAGCAGGTCGTCGTAATGGAATAGCATATGTTCATTTCAAAAACAAAACGAAAAAAAATCAAGCCATACCCGAAGAGCCATGGCCTCTGCAGAAAGAACATCTGCGCACACATCAATATTCTAGTTCCCTCCCGCAATAAATTTTCCATTTGTATCCCTCAATAATGCTCCAGCTGGTGGAGCAACATTTCTTGTTGTTAGCCAGTAGCAAAGTACAGATGTACAACCCTACTGAACAATCCCTTTTTCGAGGAACTGAGCAAACCTCGAACAATCAGCGGACGCAAACTATGATGAGCAACAAATCTATGGTTTTGTGACAGCTGAAATCTGTATAAATTGCAATATAGTCCTCCAATGTTTCTGCTGGTCAAGTTAACAAGCTCCAAACACAAACAACTCACGACATGAACATACATTGAAATAATGTCTATGCAGGGCGTCAGTCACCCAGGTAGTGGAAAGATAGGATACATAGATCACCTATTTATGTTTCTTCAGGTGCTTCCGGACTCTGGAGGGGCTCTTCCGAACATAGAAATTCTGACAGGAAATTTGCCATTTGTTACAAACAAGCAATGGTGGAGTTGTAGTCACGAGTCCCTGTCGAGAAGACACATAATGGTAGATTAATCCAAACCTTGTAGCTTGTGTTTTATTCATATGATTTGTCAAGCGCGATTAACTACAGAAGCAATTGGTATTAAGCAACTACTAGCATATTACTATATACTTTAGAGAGGACCAAACACCTTTGCGAGTAACAAACCCTAACAAACTACCAAATCAACCAGAGTGATTCAAGAAAGCAGCTCTTCAGAGAAATGAAATGTGACTAACATCAGTTGATTGGTACCTGGCGATCTTAATATTTCTGAAGGATAGCATCACAGTAAGTATCAATGTAACCATGGCGAAGCAAAGGTGCTCCAAGGAATGACCGCTAATGAAATATCTATTCACACTGTAAACCTTTCTGTCGGCAAGGCCTTCGAATCTTGCCAGAAGGTAAAAGCCTGCACCGAGATACCAATTAAATAAGACTTTTTTTTAAGGTTAATAAGTTTCGATGCATTAGATCAATTCACTGTTACCTTACCTGTAGCAAGAAACCAAAATCTTGAGTGTGTATACTTTGGCGGGAACAAGAATAGCATTGCAGGAATGGCAACACAAGGAACCAGGTTTAAAACTACCCACAGGCGCATATCATCAAGAATCCTGCAGCCAGCCAAGCCAGAACAACACATTACATACACATTTTCAGAATTTATTTGACGCCGATATTAGAATAAAGAAGCCCCACAACTGGGCACTTGTCTATACCTTTCACACGCACTGCTCACCAGTAAAAGAGACAAGAGCGAGATCAAACAAGATAACCCGGCCCTCTCATCAACTCTTTCAATTACCAATATCGACAAAAGCGAGGAGGCCGACATCATCATCTGCATTGTGAGAGCATCCAGTAAACATTCGTCTCAACAAAGGGTCTCATGGATCCCATTGGTTTATGCACCAAAAGAACATTCAGATCAGATACATAGTGCAATAATATTAATATCTAAATCACATAGAAACCCAGATACAAATATTTTTCGCCTATGGTGAATGCTTGAATTTAAAATGTAAGTAGGCAAACTGCATTTTGAACAGAGTAATTTACCAATAGAGTCCAAACTAGGCAAATCAGAAGTTTAATTAACAAATAGCTCGGTCCCTAAGTACACCAAAAAGACAAACTAATAATTAGGAAACTGCAGAGGGGAGGATGGCAGAAAGAAGAAATGTTTAGAATACCGGCAACCTGTCCCAAATTAACCGGTCATCATCTGGCTTGAGGTGATAGTAAGCTGAGCCAAATGCTGCCCCTACATTCCCCACATAGAAGAGGAACCATCCCAAGGCTTCCCACCTTAAGCTACATAATTTCCACAAAAGTAACATAGGTTTTATTAACACCAGTATAATTCATTTGACACATTCAGCAGAACATGAGAGCACAATTTTCTTTGAAGTAACAAATATCAGCTACAAATTTTACTTCTGTGAAACTTAACACAATGCAAGGAGCACACTATCATTTCACTCCGGCTTGTTCTTTTAACAATGATACTAGAATATTTCTTTAGGGAGCAAGCCACAGGATGATTAGTTGAGAACTAAATGACAGACTTCTGCAAGCAGGAATATCATACACATCTTAACTGACACATTTTAACCTACCACCTACATTTCAAATCCCACCGACTGTTTTATTCTACTCTGTTGCAAGACTGCGGATTTCTAAAGCTCATGCATTCCATCAAGAAATCTAGCAATAGGTAGGAAAACATGGTAAATTTTCCATATAAAAGAGAAAAAAAATTCAATTTCCACTGGATAAGGAATATTCTCTTTAATTAGAGCATTACTGCATATTCTCAATCAGTGGAGCTGAAGCCTCATTGGGCCATGGTGAGTCATGTTCATGGCCATCCTTTTGCAATACTCACATTTAATTCGGTCATCGTCCATTAATAAGTGCTCTTACTTGCTACTCCCTCCATTCCGATTTACTCGTCGTGGTTTTAGTTCAAATTTGAACTAAAATCACGGCGAGTAAATCGGAACGGAGGGAGTAGGTACTAGTACACACTAAGAACTCTCTTGTAAGGTTCTCAAGCATAATTGATAAGATGTGCGTCCTTCACAAAATTGTTCAAGGTCTTTTACTGCGAATTTGACAATTTGATTATTCATCCCATTCTTTAAAGAAACAAGTATAGCAAAACCCTCAAAATGATGCATATCATGTGAAGCAAAAATATATATATTCACATGTTTAGTTCTTTAAGCTAGACATTTCCCCAAATAGCTGGTGTGCGAGCAAGGGAAAGGGCATATGGCTCACCTTATGCCGAAGCATCCACCGCCGAAGAGGCACAGGATAAGTCCTGGTACTCCAGCAAGGAGAAGCGGGTAGGCGGTGAGCACGTTGAGGGTGTTGGGCACGCCGAGTAGGTTGCGCATGTCGGCGAAGAGGTGGAGCGCCGGCGAGTGGCGGAGTCGTGGTGTGGCCACGAGAAGCAGCGCCGAGGCGAGGACGGCGCCGCCTGCAATCGCACGGCGACGGTTGTCGGTGCGGAACACGGCTGCCGCGAATGGCCCTAGGCCGAGGCGGCCACCGCCGCGGTGGGGGTAGTCGGCGGCGAGATGCATGCCTAGATTTTCAGATGCGGTTTCTTCGGCTTCAGGCCTAGATTCTATTCTCTTGGGCCGTCTTATTCTTTTGGGCCTTCTTTTGATTCTCTCCCTTTACACCACATCATCTAAAAATCTAAAAAAAATCTATGCACCCCTAAAAAAAATTTTGCTAAAAGAAAATCTGTCACTACTTCACAGTCTTTGAGTCTTGAGTGTGGAGCATTCATTCAGGAAATTCAAGAGGGAAAGAATATCTTTCAGTCTTGTAATTTCTTTTATGAACGTACGATCTTTAATTTTGAAGCTCATAATTTCACCAAATTTGCTTGTATGTTAGATATAGGTAGGCATCGGGTGATCTTCACGACCCAATCCTTGTACATATGAACACCATTTTGAATCAATAAAGTTGGTGAGATGTCTAAAAAAAATTCCTACGAAAAAGCTGCTCCATTAAAAAATTATGTTTTTTTGCGGGAAATCTTTCAGTCTATTCATCTTCAATCATGACAGTACAACAAACAACAGAAATAAAAAATACATCCAGATCCGTACACCACCTATCAACGACTACAAGCATCGAAACGAGCCGAAGGCGCGCCGCCGTCATCGCCCCTCCATCGCTGGAATCGGGCACAACTTGTTGTAGTAGACAGTCGGGAAGTCGTCGTGCTAAGGCCCCATAGGACCAACACCCAAAAACAGCAACCGCCGCCAATGAAAAATAATGTAGATCGGAAGGATCCAAACCGAAGACACACGAACGTAGACGAAGAACAACGAGATCCGAGCAAATCCATCAAAGATAGATCTGCCAGAGACACACCTCCACACGCCCACCAACGATGCTAAACGCACCGCCGGAATGGGGGCTAGGCGGTGAGACCTTTATTTCATCTTCAGGGAGCCGTCGTCGTCTCGCCTTCCTGAGCAGGACACAAACCCTAACAAGATTGAAAAAACGAGTAAAAACGGAGCCCTCCCGCCGACCCTTGGCACAAAAAAAATATGTTGGGCTCAAAAAGAAATACTAAAGAAATCTACGGTGCTAAAAAAATCTGCCACATAAAGTAGTACTTGTCCCCTTAAAAACACAAAATAGTTTCTTCCCACTACCTAAGACATTTTTTCCCGAGCAAACTGAGGTCTTATTGTGTGAGGAAGTTGGTATTCAATTGGGAATAGAAATGTATTGTCAATATAGTGCTACAAATTCCCCTAAAAAATATAGTGCTACAAATACTAATCAAATATGAGGCATTTTTTCCCGTGACAAAAGGAGGCATTTTTCGTTTGTTGTTCTGCCATTTAAAAAGAAACACCGCACTCTTAAAAAAGGAGTATTACTTATCATATGTTGTTCTGCCTGGAATTTTTGGTGGCGTCAGTCGATTCCGCGTAGCATGAGGCCGAAGATGGGGACTATGTGAGGAGCAGCAACGACGAGTGTCGGCCACCGAGGCGAGCTAGGACCTCACCGGAAACGACGCGTGAGCAACAACGAGTTGCGGCGTCTTAGGTGGAGGCGTGGGAAGAAACTTAATGGGGGGAGGGAAGGGGAGGGGACGGGAGGGGAGAGGTGTGTAGGGGAGTTGTTCATGGGGGACTTAGAGGGGTGGTCGGGGCGGCGGCCAACACGTGGTGGGGTAAGGTCAAGGGAAGGGCGGTACGACGAGGCCACCATAGCCTCTGGCGGAGGCAAGCACTTACAACAACTCCAATGGGCCGACCCAAACGGACATCAATTTTGTCCGCATTTTGTCCATTTGGGTCGCCCGTCCGGGCGTCCGTATCCGCTTTTTCAATTGGGCCGGCCCATGCACCCAACGGGGCCAGACCCATTTTTAACATGCTACCCTGACATTTCCTCAAACATGTAGCAGGCAGCGCATTGTACGGGGAGGCAAGGTGAGAGCTGCAACAACACCGGCCTGGCGCGGGGGCAATGCGAGGTCGGCGGGGAAGGAACGACGAGCACGGCAGGGTTGCGGCCGTTCCGGGCGAGGCGAGGCCAGGCGCGGCAGGGGGCAGCAGGTCACGGTCGTCCCGGGCAAGGCGAGGCCGGGCGCACGGGGGCGCGACCGTCTCGGACGAGGCACGACAGGGCGTAGCAGGGCGCGGTCGTCCCGGGCGAGGCACGGCGGGGCGTAGCAGGGCGCGGCCGTCCCGGACGAGGCGAGGCCAGGCGCGGCGGGGCGCGGCCTTCCCGGACGAGGAGTCGAGGCGTGGCCGAGCATGGCGGGCTCGGCCGAAGTGCCTAGCTGCTGCTGCACCCCAGCGGCGGCGGAGGCGCTGGCGTGCTGCCCCGCCACCCACGACTTGGCCGCTGCCGCCGGCTAGCAGCTGCACGGCGGAGGTGTAGGCACGCAACCACCCCCAACCGCCCCGGTGTGAGGTGGCACACGGCTTCGACGAGGCGGCGGGGTGGGCGCGGTGGTGCACAACTCCGGCAAGGCGGCGTGGTCGTGCACGTCTCGGGCATGCGGTGGTGCCACGATTGGCATTAGGCAGAGCAACTCGATGGGTGGGCGAGCGGTGGACCAGTGTGAGACATACAGAAAAGATGGGTGGGTGAATGCCAGGTGGGCCAGGGAGCACGGGGCAGTGGACAGAGGCGGACGAAGAGGACGCAGAAAACGCCTGCTTTGTCTCCACTTTGGACCCAAATCAGACCCAGATTTGAGCTGGAAATGGGTCCGCAAGGACACAAAGCAGACGCAAAATAGAAATGGGTCTCTGCGTTGGGCCGTTCTTTTTGTCCGCGCAAATCCAAATGGACATGGGTGAATGAAATGGGTCGCCCCATTGAAGTTGCTCTTAGGGTTGGATTTGGATCCGGGGCGTGAGGGTGTGGGGGGAGCTGCACGATTGGAGGAAGAAGATTAAACAGTTGGAGGAGGAACAATGAGATTTGGCCGTTCATCCCTGATCTGACGGCTATGAGCAAAAGTGACTGATGCAAAAAGAGATGAATATGCGGTCCCTAGAACTATTCATGCGACGTGGACTGGACTATGGCAGACGATGTACTGTCACGCTGATCAGTTGCTTGACGGATATATTGCTAGATGGATTCGAGCAAGGGCCTTGTTTGGATCCCTAAGTTAGAGTTAGTTTTAGTTAGTTGAGGCTCAAATAATCTAAAAGTATTCAAACATGATGGGTTAATTTGGGTTAGTTGGATCTAACCCACCCCAAAAAACTAGCCCACGCTAGAGGAGTTTATTTGGGTTAGTTCTCCTAGGCCCACTAAAAAAATTAGTAAAAAAATTACCCCTCCCATCCAAACAGGATCCAAAGTAGTCAAATGATTGAAAAAGAATATTTATTGTCAATTTAACCCTACTATCCAACAGCTCTTTGGTTATAGTTAGTTTAAAATTAGTTCAAGGTTAGAATCTAACTCTAACCTTTAACTGAGTTAGAGTATCCAAACAGGACCAAGGTCCCGGCTGCCGAGGGTATGCTGCCATTGAAAGCAGCAGACAGATGACAGATCGCAGAATTTTGGCAATCAGGCTCAAAGTCCATGTATCCAGACGGTAGCCGGCTGGCCAAAGCTGAAGCCAGCACGCACGCAGACAGGCCATCAGGCTAGCTCCGTAGCGGCTATGTATACACTGATGTGGTCGCTGCGGGGGCCGATCGGTTGGGTGCCAAGTCTACATTCGTATCGATTGTCATCGTATCAAGATACTGCTACCATGGAACTGAATCATCATCAAGGCATAGATATTTGTGCGTTGTGTCAGGAAGAAACTGAAGATGAGTACAACTGGCCGGCAATGACAAAATCGTGTGGGGCGGCGACAGGATCGATCGATCGATCCATAGGCCAGAAGCCAGCAAAGATGTGACGGCCAGCAAAAGATAACATGCATAGTTGCATCTGAACGTATGTATAGTTGCAGCATCTGGCCAGCAAAACCGTGGTCGCCGACGTCTACTCGACCGAGCAATGGAGGTTCTGCACATGTCTGCATGCCCGGCCGTCTCGACTGGATGCATGCATGCATGCATATATGTATGGATGTACAGTGTCAGTGCGTAATATTCGATTCCGGTCCACGCGAGATCCCTGCGCCAGATCTGACGCCCTGACGACTGCGCCGTATCCACGGCAATACTGTGCACTGCATGCTGTCTCTGTGTCTCACGGTAGCTAGCAGGTAGTATCGGCTGATCAAGTGATCGATCGATGGACCCGAATCTTCTCTTCCCGCGCAGATTGGTCGACAGCCTAGCTGCCTTATTCCATTTCCCTTCTCGGCCTTGTCTTTAAGAGCGACACCAATGCGGCGATCCATTTCGTCCGCGCGCGTTTATTTGGGTTATGATGGACAAAAAAATCGATCCAACACGCCGTTCCAAATGAATGCGCGTCCGCTTTTCATCCGCCTGCCGATTCATTCCCTGCCCAATTTTGAGCCTCATTTGCGTCGGCAAGGATACGAAACGGACGCGCGCCGCGCCCTCCTACTCCCCCTGGCCCGCTAGTCGGTGGCAGCCTTCACCCTTTCTCTCCACTTTTCCCAAAACCCTCCCGCCCCCACGCGCGCTCCCGCCGCTGGCCATGGACGACGACCTCGATGCCGCTGCCGGCCTTACCTCCCTCGCCTCGTTCAGCATCATGACCACCCCCTCCGGCAAAGGCAAGCCTCGCGCCCCCCCTCAAGACCGCCGTGGCGCCCAAACTGAAGAAGAAGCTGACGCCCGAGGAGCGGGCAAGGGAGTCGGCCAAGATAAAGGGCCGGAGGCACGCGGCGGACGCAAGGGACGAAGCCATCACGGTGGCTGCCATCGCCGCCGCCGAGCAGCAGGAGGCCACCAACGTCCGTGTCGTGGCGGCAATGAGGGAGGCGCTGATGTACCTAGGGTTAAACCCTGTCTAGCACGGCCTCGTCAACGCCGCCATGCCCGCGGCCAACACCGGCTCTTTGCGTTTCCTTGGATGGTGCTGCCCGAGTCGCCCCGCGCGTCGGCGACACAACCAATGCCCGGTTTCCATGTCTACCCGCAAGCCTCCCGGCTCTCCGGGGAATGCTCCTCGAGGTGAGCGTGGTGGCGCCTTCCACGCTCGCGCCCGCGCCCATCAACTTCAACGCCACACCGGTGGCCGGTGGCTCGTCATCCGGAGGGGCGAGGAACCGCGCACGGCACATGCCAGCCGACATGCTGTTGGGCGCACGCAACCTGTTCGATGGAATTCCGGCCTCCGTCGATGAAGACTGCATGCAGAACATCATCTTCGAGGGTGGGCCGTCGCGGCCGCTGGGGGTGGATACGATCCCAACGAGACACAAAGCAAGAACGGACGAGGGGCTTTCATGCCGTTCACCTTTGATCAAGATCAGGTCGCCTTCATGCATGATCAGGTCGTCCTGGACATGGACGGCTTCCCGCTTGACCACGAGTTTCCGGAGGACTTCGGACTCGAGGAAGAGGATGAGTTGGACATCGAAGGGGAGCCTTTGTTCAAGGACGAGCTCGCCAATCAAGCCGCCGGGGGAAAGCCAAAGCGCAAGAGCAGGCGGACGAAGGCATACACGGCGGCCGAGGACAAGCTTCTATGTGAGTGTTGGAGGAACATTGGGCAAGACCCCAAGACCGGTGCCGAACAAAAGGCATCAACCTTTTGGATTCGTGTCCACCGTGAGTTCCATGAGCGCAAGAAGTTTCCGTCGTACCAAATGCAAAGCACGCGCGGATGGTGTCCATTTCGAAGCGTTGGAAGGTGATCCAACAAGAATGCAAAAAGTTTTGTGCCATTCTTGAGAGCATCAAGGCACGCCCCCATGAGCGGCCCCGGCATGCAAGAAATGGTATGCTAGCAAGCGCCCCTCTTTGTGTCATTCCGTTTATGCTTGCATGTCCATTTCCATATCCATATCCATTAGCCAATATGCTTGCATGCAATTCATTTGTAGGCATTTCAAGATTTGGAGGCATTCAAGGTCCAACACGATGGCAAGTCCTTCAACCTCTCACATTGTTGAGGGTCATCAAAGACGAGGAGAAGTTCAAGGCGCAATATGCCACCCTCATGTCGCATGGGGGGTAGAAGGCCGTGGAGGAGGTTGGGGATAGCGAGAAGCCACGGCCGGCGGCTGCAGGGGAAGACCAACTCCAAGGAGGACAAGCGGGATGCAGCGTCGAATGCCTTGATCACAACCGTGGAGGACATGATGACCAAGAATGACTCAAGGAAGGAGAAGTGCCAGCAAGACAAGGAAGACCAAATGAACGCCTTCATGGAGATCCAAAGGAGGAGTCTTGAGATGAAGGCAAAGAAGCAAACGAGGATGCTTGAGATGGAGGCGGAGAAGCAACCCAAGATGCTAGAGATCGAGGCAGCCAATGCCAAGACCAAGGCGAAAGATGTGGCTCTTGCTAGCATGATGACGGGGGTGGAGATCATGAAGGTGGATCTCAACACCGTGTCGCCAAGAAAGAGGCCGTGGTTCGAGAAGATGTAGGCCGACATGCTCAAGTTTGACGACGAGTGATCTATGGCGGCGAGCGCCATCCTTTTTTGTATGCTGGCAAGTGTGCTGGCATGGCCACGGCCGCGATGGAGTGGTCGAACTCAAGTCCCACCCTTTTTTTGTGTGTTGGCATGTGTGCCGGTCGCTGGCAAGTGCGCCAACATAAACTGTGTGGTGTTTTTTGAAGCTGGCATTGTATGTCGGCGCTGGCATGGTGCCGACATGAACTTCGAGCGACGACATGCCCACTGGCATGATCTATGGCCGCGAGCCTTTTTCGAAAATTACATGCAGACATGAAATGGGTCGTGGCCATTGGGCGCATTGCCGACCCAAATCTTAAAGAGGACGGACGCCGAGCGGGCGGTCGACCCAAACGGACGAAAAGCGTACAAAGCACGCATCCATTTGGGTCACCCTTTTGGAGTTTCTCTCACTTGTTGCTCTCCAAGGACTGACTGGAGGGTCCACTTGGTGTATGTGATGATCGATGTTAACTCATCTTCAAGGATTTTTTTTGGGGGGAGGAGTTTATTTATTAATCATTGGGAAAGCCATTGATACATAGGCTGGGTACATCTCCCGACCCTGAGGCAAGCCACACCAGAGCGCGCTCCTCCGTTATACCCCTCTATTTCACAACAAGAATTATTGAACGGAAGGAGTATCAAAATTCGCCAAGTTGTGGCTCGCTCCATTTCGTTCACGGGCTACATGGTGTAGAGTTTTTGCGAAATACTAGCTCTTTATTACTCAAAATTATGGATTACAATCTCGTAAGACAATATCAATGACCACGCTTGGGGCCGAACCTAGCCAAACCGTAGTACGACCCTGAGCTCTAGCGAAGTTTGCCATAGAATGACTAGCACAATTGCCATTACAACGAATATGAGTAATAGAAGAGTCTTGTTCCCCCATACTTTGCTTGATTTCCTTCATCATAAAAGAATATTTGGATAAGTTGCTTCCCGATCTCACCAACATGGACACAGCCTCCAAACAGTCCGACTCGATATCGATGGGCAGGTTGCTCCATTGCAATGCCAAACTGACACCTTCTCGAATAGCGAGCATTCCAGACTCCAAAACATCATCACAATCACCAATATATATATCTACAAGAACAGAAGATTATACTGCCCATATGATCACGGAGCACCATGCTAGTACCCGCCAATCCATTAAGTATGGAATCATCCCTATTAAGCTTCACCCGTGCTTGGTTTGGTGGCAGCCACCGAATTTGCTCAGTTTGGATAATCACACGTGTGGGCTGAACTATCGGGAAACAATGGCTCACAACCATATTTCCCTTAAGGAAATCTGCGTTGTGGCCATTCTTGATTCTTCAGAGTGGATAGAGTGTCAAGGTAACTTGTCAGGAACCTGACAGAAACATCAATCGGGGGGGGGGGGGGGGGGGGGGGGGGGTAGGTTTTGAATGTACTAGTTCGGTCCTAACATGCAAATTCTCCATAGGAGCATCAACACACGAACCCAGACTTGTTCACTAGAATCACAAAGTAACTAAATGAACCAATCTTCATGACGCTTGATGTTGGCGAGCACATGCAGTTCCCAAACCTTAGCCATTGCCCTCCAGAGGCGCTGGGCATTACCACATGCACATAGGACATGAAATGAGTCCTCGTCCTCTTTACTACAGATCCGGCAAAGACCACGAACCTCCAGATTTTCTGCGTTCTTTGTTTCGCCAAGTGGCTAGAGAGTCTATAGCGATGCGCCAAGCAAAGCAGAGAACCTTCGGTGGTGCCGGACTTGACCAGATAAGTTTCCAAACATCTCTACAACCATCGGGTGAACCACTAGTGGATGCAACTAAAGTACTCAGAACCTCATCCGTTGCTAGCTAGTAGGCACTCCGCACTGTAAGTACCCCATTCCTTTCCGGAGTCCAGGGCAAAAACTCCTTATCAAGGTGAGGTGAAGACTGTATCTTGCAAATAGTCTGAACGTCCACCGACAGGACATATTGATATAACCGCGACACATCTCGGCTGCCATTATGATCGAGAAGTGCAGACACCCATTTGTAGCGGCATCTTCCTTTGCTTGAAAGCATGGAACCCGCGGTGCCCCGGACTAGCCAACGGTCATGCCAAATCCTGACCTTCAGTCCATTAGCTATCCTCCAAATGAAACCATTTTTTAACAACTCGAGACCATGACAAACAGATTGCCATGTTGAGGACGGGTTACCCATGAAAACATTGTCCTCGAGCCTACCATTAGGGTAGTACTTAGTGATACGTCTCCAACGTATCTATAATTTTTGATTGTTCTATACTATTATATTACCCCTTTTGGATGTTTATGGGCTTTATTTTACACATTTATATTATTTTTGCGACTAACCTACTAACCGGAGGCCCAACCCATATTGCTGTTTTTTTGCCTATTTTAGTATTTCGAAGAAAAGGAATATCAAACGGAGTCCAAACGGAATGAAACCTTCGGGAGCGTGATTTTTGGAACGAACGTGATCCGGAGAGCTTGGAGTGCAAGTCAAGAAGCTGACGAGGAAGCCACGAGGTAGGAGGCCGCGCCCCCCCTATAGGGCGCGCCCCCCTGTCTCGTGGGCCCCTCGGGCGGCCACCGACGTACTTCTTCCTCCTATATATACCTGCGTACCCCGAAAACATCCGGGAGCACCACGAAACACAATTTTCACCGCCATAACCTTCTGTATCCGCGAGATCCCATCTTGGAGCCTTCGCCGGCACTCTGCCGGAGGGGGAATCGACCATGGAGGGCTTCTATATCAACATCCTTGCCCCTCCTATGAGTTGTGAGTAGTTTACCACAAACCTACGGGTCCATAGTTATTAGCTAGATGGCTTCTTCTCTCTTTTTGGATCTCAATACAATGTTCTCCCCCTCTCTTGTGGAGATCTATTCGATGTAATCTCTTTTTGCGGTGTGTTTGTCGAGATTCGATGAATTGTGGGTTTATGATCAGATTTATCTATGAATAATATTTGATTCTTCTCTGAATTATTTTATGTATGATTGAGTTATCTTTGCAAGTCTCTTTGAATTATCAGTTTGGTTTGGCCTACTAGATTGATCTTTCTTGTCATGGGAGAAGTGCTTAGCTTTGGGTTCAATCTTGCGGTGTTCTTACCCAGTGACAGAAAGGGTTGCAAGACACGTATTGTATTATTGCCATCGAGGATAACAAGATGGGGTTTATATCATATTGCATGAGTTTATCCCTCTACATCATGTCATCTTGCTTAATGCGTTACTCTGTTCTTATGAACTTAATACTCTAGATGCAGGCAGGAGTCGGTCGATGTGTGGAGCAATAGTAGTAGATGCAGGCAGGAGTCGGTCTACTTGTTATGGACGTGATGTCTATATACATGATCATGCCTAGATAATCTCATAACTATGCGCTCTTCTATCAATTGCTCGACAGTAATTTGTTCACCCACCGTAATACTTATGCTATTTTGAGAGAAGCCTCTAGTGAAACCTATGGCCCCCGGGTCTATCTCTTATCATATTTGCTTTTAATCTACTTTTTTTGCATCTTTACTTTTTGCATCTATATTATAAAATACCAAAAATATATTTATCTTATCATACTATCTCTATCAGATCTCACTTTCGCAAGTGGCCGTGAAGGGATTGACAACCCCTTTATTGCGTTGGTTGCGAGTTCTCAGTTTGTTTATGTAGGTGCGTGGGACTTTTGAGGAGCCTCCTACTGGATTGATACCTTGGTTCTCAAAACTGAGGGAAATACTTATGCTACACTTGCTGCATCATCCTCTCCTCTTCGGGGAAAACCAACGCTAGCTCAAGACGTAGCAAGAAGGATTTCTGGCACCGTTGCCGGGGAGGTCTTCGCTCAAGTCAAGACATACCAAGTACCCATCACAAACCCATCTCCCTCGCATTTACATTATTTGCCATTTGCCTCTCGTTTTCCTCTCCCCCACTTCACCTTTGCCATTTTATTCGCTCTCTCTCTCTCTCCCAATCTCCTCCTCTCTTTTCGCTTGCCGTTTTTCTATTTGCTTGTGTGTTGGATTACTTGTTTCCATGGCGCAAGATAATACCAAATTGTGTGAAATCAATGCTGCTTTGCTGAATCTTGTTATGAAAGATCAATTTGCCGGCCTTCCTAGTGAAGATGCCGCTACTCATCTAAACAATTTTGTTGATTTGTGTGATATGCAAAAAAAGAAAGATACGGATAACGATATTGTCAAATTAAAGTTATTTCCGTTTTCACTTAGAGATCGTGCTAAAATTTGATTTTCGTCTTTGCCTAAAAATAGTATTAATTCTTGGAACAAGTGCAAAGATGCTTTTATCTCTAAGTATTTCCCTCCCGCTAAGATTATCGCTCTTAGGAACGATATCATGAATTTTAAACAACTTGATCATGAGCATGTTGCCCAATCTTGGGAAAGAATGAAATTGATGCTTCGCAATTGCCCTACTCATGGTTTGAATTTATGGATGATCATACAAATTTTTTATGCCGGTTTGAACTTTGCTTCTAGAAATCTTTTAGATTCGACCGCGGGAGGCACGTTTATGGAAATCACGTTAGGAGATGCTACAAAACTTCTTGATAATATTATGGCTAATTATTCTCAATGGCACACCGAAAGATCTTCTAGTAAAAAAGTGCATGCTATAGAAGAAATGAATGTTTTGAGTGGAAAGATGGATGAACTTATGAAGATGTTTGCTACTAAAAATACTCCTCTTGATCCTAATGATGTGCCTTTGTCTCCTTTGATTGAGAATAATAATGAATCTATGGATGTGAATTTTGTTGGTAGGAATAGTTTTGGAAACAATGCTTATAGAGGAAATTTTAATGCTAGACCGTTCCCTAGTAATTCCTCTAATAATTATGGAAATTCCTACACTAATTCTTATGGTAATTTTAATAAGATGCCCTCTGATTTTGAGAATAGTGTGAAAGAATTCATGATTTCTCAAAAGAATTTTAATGCTTTGCTTGAAGAAAAATTGCTCAAAGTTGATGATTTGGCTGGGAACGTTGATAGACTTTCACTTGACGTTGATTCTCTTAAAATTAGATCTTCCCCTCCTAAGCATGATATCAATGAGTCTCTTAATGAGAATTTCCATTGACGAGTGCAAGGAAAGAACCGCTAGATTGCGTGCTAAAAAAGAAATATTTATAAAAGCGTGTTCTTCTAGTTTCCGTGAAAATAATGATGAGGATCTTAAAGTTATTAATACGTCTCCGATTAGATCTATGTATTGCAATATGAATTTTGATGATTATGGGACTGATGATGAATCAACCTTGCCTAGAAGGCGTCCCAAGAATTCGGAGTCTTTAGATCTTAATGCTAAATTTGGTAAAAGTGAGATTTGAGAATCCTCAACTTCTAATAACATTGAACCTACTATCTCGGATTTCAAGGAATTTGACTATGATAATTGCTCTTTAAAAGGTTGTATTTCCTTGTTGCAATCCGTTGTTAATTCTCCTCACGCTTATAGTCAAAATAAAGCTTTTACCAAACATATTGTTGATGCCTTGATGCAATCTTATGATGAAAAACTTAATTTGGAAGTTTCTATACCTAGAAAACTTAATGATGAGTGGGAACCTACTATAAAGATTAGAATTAAAGATTATGAGTGTTTTGCTTTGTGTGATTTGGGTGCTAGTGTTTCCACGATTCCGAAAACTTTATGTGATATTCTAGGTTTCCATGATCTTGAAGATTGCTCTTTAAATTTGCACCTTGCGGATTCCGCCATTAAAAAGCCTATGTGAAGGATCAATGATGTTCTTATTGTTGCAAATAGAAATTTGGTGCCCGTAGATTTTATCGTTCTTGATATAGATTGCAATCTTTCTTGCCCTATTATTCTTGGTAGACCTTTCCTTAGAACGATTGGTGCGATTATTGATATGAAGGAAGGGAACATTAGATTCCAATTTCCCTTAAAGAAAGGCATGGAGCACTTTCCAAGAAAGAAATTCAAATTACCTTATGAATCTATAATGCGTGCTACTTATGAATTTAGTGCCAAAGATGACACTCGTTAGATCTATCTTCGCTTTTATGCCTAGCTAGGGGAGTTAAACGATAGCGCTAGTTGGGAGGCAACCCAATTTTTCTTTATGTTCTTTGTTTTTGTTTCTATTTAGTAATAATTCTTGCTTCTACTATCTGTTTAGATGTGTTTTTATCTTTTATTTAGTGTTTGTGCCAAGTAGAACCTATAGGATAAACTATGATGATAGTTGATTTGATTCTGCTGAAAAACAGAAACTTTGCGTTCACGAGAAAAAAATCAATAAATCACAGAAACGTGATTTTGCATTGATTCTTTTTAATGATGATCAATAAACAAATTTTCCAGTACGTTCTATTTTGGTAGGATTTTTAGAGTTCCAGAAGTTTGCGTTAGTTACAGATTGCTACAGACTGTTCTGTTTTTGACAGATTCTGTTTTTCGTGTGTTGTTTGCTTATTTCAATGCATTTATGGCTAGTAAATTAGTTTATAAACCATAAGGAAGTTGGAATGCAGTAGGTTTAACACCAAAATAAATAAATAATGAGTTCATTGCAGTACCTTATGTGGTGGTTTTGTTTTCTTTCACTAACGGAGCTTATAAGATTTCCTATTGAGTTTTGTGTTGTAAAGTTTTCAAGTTTTGAGTAAAGCTTTTATGGACTATGGAATAAAGGGTGGCAAGAGCCTAAGCTTGGGGATGCCCAAGGCACCCCAAGATATTCCAGAATAGCCAAAAGCCTAAGCTTGGGGATGCCCCGGGAAGGCATCCCCTCTTTCATCTTCGTTCATTGGTAACTTTACTTGGAGCTATATTTTTATTCGCCACATGATATGTGTTTTGCTTGGAGCGTCATGTATTATATTAGTCTTTGCCTTTTAGTTTACCACACTCATCCTTGATGTACACACCTTTTGGGAGAAGCCTATTTTATTAGAATTTTCTAGAATACTCTATGTGCTTCACTTATATCTTTTGAGCTTGATAGTTTTTGCTCTAGTACTTCACTTACATCTTTTAGAGCACGGTGGTGGCTTGATTTTATAAAAATTGCTAGTCTCTCATGCTTCACTTATATTATTTTGAGAGTCTCTTAGAACAGCATGGTATTTGTTTTGGTTACAAAGTTGGTCGTAGAATGATGAGCATCCAAGTTGGGTATAATAAAAACTATCATAGAAAAAGAATTGGATGCTATGATCAACTTGATGCTTGATAATTGTTTTGAGATATAAAGGTAGTAATGTTAGGATCATGCTAGTGGGTAATTATGAAATTGAGAAATACTTTTGTTGAAGTTGGCAAGTCCGTAGCATGCACGTATGGTAAAAGTTGTGTGACAAATTTGTTGCATGAGGTGCTCTTTTGAGTGTCTTCCTTATGAGTGGCAGTCGGGGACGAGTGATGGAATTTTTTCCTACCAATCTATCCCTCTTGGGGCATGCGTAGTAGTACTTTGCTTCGAGGGCGAAGTAGACTTTTGCACTAAGTATATGAGTTTCTTTTTGACTAATGCGAGTCCATGGACATATGCACACCTATCCTTTTACTTTGCTAGCCTTTATTATTACCGCGCAACTCTCGCCGGTATTGAACCCTTTATTTACCTTCCTCAAAACAGCCACCATACCTACCTATTATGGCATTTCCATAGCCATTCCGAGATATATTGCCATGTAACTTTCCACTGTTCCGTTTATTATGACATGTTTCATCATTGTCATATTGCTCTTTGCATGATCATGTAGTTGACATCGTATTTGTGGCAAAGCCACCTTCATAATCTTCATACATGTCGCTCTTGATTCATTGCATATCCCGGTACACCGCCGGAGGCATTCACATAGAGTCATATCTTGTTCTAGCTTTGAGTTGTAGTTTTTGAGTTGTAAATCCATAAAAGTGTGATGATCTTCATTATTAGAGCATTGTCCTAGTGAGGAAAGGATGATGAAGACTATGATTCCCCCACAAGTCGGGATGAGGCTTCGGACTTTATAAAAATAAAAGAGGCCAAAGATGCCCACCAAAAATAAAAAAAAGGGAAAAGAAAGAAAGAAAAAAGAGAGAAAAGAGAGAAAAAATAAAATGAGAGAAGAAGAGAGAAGGGACAATTGCAACTATCTCTTTTTCCACACTTGTGCTTCAAAATAGCACCATGATCTTCATGATAGAGAGTCTCATATGTTGTCACTTTCATATACTAGTGGGAATTTTTCATTATAGAACTTGGCTTGTATATTCCAATGATGGGCTTCCTCAAAGTGCCCTAGGTCTTCGTGAGCAAGCAAGTTGGATACACACCCACTTAGTTTCTTTTGTTGAGCTTTCTTATATTTATAGCTCTAGTGCATCCGTTGCATGGCAATCCCTACTCACTCACATTGATATCTATTAATGGGCATCTCCATATAGCCCGTTAATACGCCTAGTTGATGTGAGACTATCTTCTCCCTTTTTGTCCTCACAACCACCATGTACCACCATAGTGCTATGTCTATGGCTTGCGCTCATGTATTGTGTAAGAGTTGAAAAAGATTAAGCGCGTTAAAAAGTATGAACCAATTGCTCGGCTCGTCATCGAGGATGTACATGATGTGAGTATTTTGTGTAATGAAAATGAAGCATGGCCTAACTATATGATTTTGTAGGGATAAGCTTTCTTTGGCTATGTTATTTTGATAGGACATGATTATTTGTTAGTATGCTTTGAAGCATTATTATTTTTATGTTTTATAAGCTTTTATTTTGAATCATTTGGATCTGAACATTCATGCCACATTAAAGAAAATTACATTGAGAATTATGCTAGGTAGCATTCCACATCAAAAATTTCTTTTTTATCATTTACCTACTCGAGGACGAGCAGGAATTAAGCTTGGGGATGCTTGATACGTCTCCAACGTATCTATAATTTTTGATTGTTCCATGCTATTATATTACCCCTTTTGGATGTTTATGGGCTTTATTTTACATATTTATATCATTTTTGGGACTAACCTACTAACCGGAGGCCCAACCCATATTGCTGTTTTTTTGCCTATTTCAGTATTTCGAAGAAAAGGAATATCAAACGGAGTCCAAACGGAATGAAACCTTCGGGAGCGTGATTTTTGGAATGAACGTGATTCGGAGAGCTTGGAGGGAAAGTCAAGAAGCTGCCGAGGAAGCCACGAGATAGGAGGCCCCCCCCATGAAGGGCATGCCCCCTATCTCGTGGGCCCCTCAGGCGGCCACCGACGTACTTATTCCTACTATATATACCTACGTACCCCGAAAACATCCAGGAGCACCACGAAGCACAATTTCCACCGTCGTAACCTTCTGTATCCGCGAGATCCCATCTTGGAGCCTTCACCGGCACTCTGCCGGAGGGGGAATCGACCATGGAGGGCTTCTACATCAACACCCTTGCCCCTCCTATGAGTTGTGAGTAGTTTACCACAGACCTACGGGTCCATAGTTATTAGCTAGATGACTTCTTCTCTCTTTTTGGATCTCAATACAATGTTCCCCCCTCTCTTGTGAAGATCTATTCGATGTAATCTCTTTTTGCGGTGTGTTTGTCGAGATCTGATGAATTGTGGGTTTATGATCAGATTTATCTATGAATAATATTTGATTCTTCTCTGAATTCTTTTATGTATGATTGAGTTATCTTTGCAAGTCTCTTCGAATTATCAGTTTGGTTTGGCCTACTAGATTGATCTTTCTTGCCATGGGAGAAGTGCTTAGCTTTGGGTTCAATCTTGCGGTGTTCTTACCCAGTGACAGAAAGGTTTGCAAGACATGTATTGTATTGTTGCCATCGAGGATAACAAGATGGGGTTTATATCATATTGCATGAATTTATCCCTCTACATCATGTCATCTTGCTTAATGCATTACTCTGTTCTTATGAACTTAATACTCTAGATGCAGGCAGAAGTCGGTCGATGTGTGGAGTAATAGTAGTAGATGCAGGCAGGAGTCGGTCTACTTGTTATGGACGTGATGCCTATATACATGATCATGCCTAGATAATCTCATAACTATGCGCTCTTCTATCAATTGCTCGATAGTAATTTGTTCACCCACCGTAATACTTATGCTATTTTGAGAGAAGCCTCTAGTGAAACCTATGGCCCCCGGGTCTATCTCTTATCATATTTGCTTTCAATCTACTTTATTTGCATATTTACTTTTTTGCATCTATATTATAAAATACCAAAAATATATTTATCTTATCATACTATCTCTATCAGATCTCACTTTCGCAAGTGGCCGTGAAGGGATTGACAACCCCTTTATTGCGTTGGTTGCGAGTTCTCTGTTTGTTTGTGTAGGTGCGTGGGACTTTTGAGGAGCCTCCTTCTGGATTGATACCTTGGTTCTCAAAACTGAGGGAAATACTTACGCTACACTTGCTGCATCACCCTCTCCTTTTCGCGGAAAACCAACGCTAGCTCAAGACGTAGCACTTAGCTTTTAGCAATCTTGCACAAAGACTGTCAGGATGGATTAGAAGGCGCCAAGCTTTTCTTGCCAATAAGGCTTAATTAAAGATTCGAAAGTCTCTTAAACTAAGACCTCCTTGAGATTTTGACTGATTCATCTTATGCCAAGCATGCCAATGAGCTTTCCTTTTACCTTTCTCCGCTCCCCAATAGTAATTCCTAACCATGCGATTCAGATCTTCACAGAGTCCAAGAGGAACTTTGAATACACTCATGATAAATGTAGGAATTGACTGTGCAACAGATTTGATTAATACTTCTTTCCCATCTTGAGTAGGATGCCCATCTTTCATAAGCCTTCTAGCTTCATCAACTAGCATAGAGTACTGCTAGTCTGATCACTAGTAATGGCAGCAAGGCTCAGATGGTTAACACCTAGTGTCACCTAGATGTCATGTATTCGCTAAACAATATGTTTTACCTGTGTAGGTCTTTGGATCATGTTGTTTGGGCCCTTGAATTTGACAACAAGCATTACACTCACCACAAATAAACAACATGCTGATCAATCATAGATATAATATCACAAATGACGACATATAGAATAGGCACAAAATGAATCTCACTAATCCTCAATATCTCCCATGCCTATAAGGGATTACTCACGCATGAGAGGGAAAATAACCAAACAACTCAGAGATCAGACAAAGAGAAATCATCTTTTTAATATCACGAAGATCCACAACAAGATGAATGATTAAAAAAGTGTTGATCTCAAAATTAACACGAATAGAGTGAAAAATCCTAATCTCATAACTTGGATTTGTCTCTCTACGGTGGTGTTTGCAATGAATGGAATGGGGTGTAAGCAGAAGAGACAGAATGGATCTCAGAGAGTCTTCCTTCTTTGAACCTCTTCTCTTTTTGTCATGGTGATTGTGGCGGTGGCCCCTCGCCGTATTGTATTGCCTCCCCTTCTTGAACGTTGCTTGTATACTCAAGGGGGTGGCGGCACCGTGTCGTACGACTATTGGTACGAGTGGGCTCGCTCCTACTAGATGTCGTCTTTTGCTCTGACACGCTAGGTGAATTTTCTCCCAAAAGAGAAGTTTCTCAATTTGCCGACATCTTTCTTGGTTTCCTTAAAAATGTATGTTTCTTCACATCAGTAAGAAAAAATAAGTTTTATTTTTCTCGAAAGGATTAGCGTTATAAAAATGTGAGAACCAACGAAAACCTCCTGGAAACCATATCAAAATAACCTTGTAAAAATGTTAAGACATTGAGACAATAGGAGGGAGCTATGATTTTGCATGAAGCTTTGAACACTATCCACACTAAAACAAAGTGATACACTTTTGCAAGTAGGTTTTAGAAAAGCAAATGACAAAGTTAAATGACCCTTTGTCCAAAATGTGAATAAATTGAATGATTAGATTATGGAGACAATGAGGGGAGGACATGTGAGAGTGAAATTCAATGGTGAGGTGGGACCGTACTTAAAAACCATCAAAGGCTTGAGACAGGAGGATTCACTCACTCAATCTCATTTGCCTTTTGATCTAGCTGCTGATGCTCTTGCCATAATCTTGACTAATCCTAAGAAAGTGGGGTATGTGAAGGGGGTTATGGAGGAATTATTAAGAAGCGTAGTAGAAAACAAAAAAATTCGCCCTACGATCACCAAGGAATAATATGAAGATGCATAACGGGTTGAGATCAACGATCGTTACCGACTCCGGAGTGCAGCAGAAGTAGACGAGTTGGTATAGATCGTACTTGGAATCCCTCGAGCGTTGATGATGATCCCACGAAAAGAAGATCGGAAGCACGACCTCTCTACTTGGTTGCAAGCGTACGATCTTCAGGATCCGGCAGCGCTTCACCGTCCAGAGCTTATCATTGCCGGAGAATTAGAGGGAGAAGATTAGAACCACACGGGGTTTCTAATTATGAGGATTAGAGGGGCTAGCTCAAATTAGTCAACTAGGACCAACAAGAACTAGAACTAGATCAACTAGAGGAGGCTCCAAAACTTGTGTTCCAAAGGGTGGAAATCCTCTAGTATATATAGGTTGGGAGGGGAGGAGGAGGCGTCGCACAAGGGGGGAAAGTCTCCCCTTTGTGGCCGGCCAAGGGAGGGGAATGATACGTCTCCAATGTATCTATAATTTTGATTGTTCCATGCTATTATATTATGTGTTTTGGATGTTTCACATGCATTAATATGCCATTTTATATTATTTTTGGGACTGACCTCTTAACCTAGAGCCCAGTGCCAGTTCCTGTTTTTCCTTGTTTTTGAGTTTCGCAGAAAAGGAATACCAAACGGAGTCCAAACAGAATAAAGCCTTTGCGATGATTTTTCTTGGACCAGAAAACAACCAGGAGACTTGGAAATGAAGTCGGAGGATCCACGAGGCAGCCACAAGGACGGAGGGTGCGCCCCAACCCTTGTGGGCCCCTCGTGCACATTATTTCACCTATATATTCTTATATATCCCCAAACCAACGGATGCATCCACGAAAACACTTTTCCACCTCCGCAACCTTCTGTACCCATGAGATCCCATCTTGGGACCTTTTCCGGCGTCCTGCCGGAGGGGGATTCGATCACGGAGGGCTTCTAAATCAACACCATTGCCCTTTCGATGAAGCGTGAGCAGTTTACCACAGACCTACATGTCACGCCCAATATGCGATACTATCCTAAAGAGACTCGAAGGTCCCACCAAGGATAGAACCACATATTGAAACGCTTTTGCAAGGTGGATATCATTACATCAACATTACATAATAGATGGGGATACATACAAAAGGCATATAATGCCACACGAATACAACATCATCTTACATAAGAGCAACATCCGACTACGGATGAAACACAAACAGAAACTCAAACGACATCCACCCTGCTAGCCCAGGCTGCCGACCGGGAACCTATCCCCTGATCGAAGAGGAAGAAGAAGAAGAACTCCAAAACAAGCAAACATCGCTCTCGCGTCATGATCATCGCGTAAACTGTACCTGCAACTGTTGTTGTAGTAATCTGTGAGCCACGAGGACTCAGCAATCCCATTACCATGGGTATCAAGACTAGCAAAGCTTAATGGGAAAGGAAGGGGTAAAGTGGTGAGGTTGCAGCAGCGACTAAGCATGATATGGTGGCTAACATACGCAAATGAGAGCGAGAAGAGAAGCAAACGGAACGGTCGTGAAGCTAGCAATGATCAAGAGGTGATCCTGAACTCCTACTTATGTCAAACATAACCCAAAACCGTGTTCACTTCCCGGACTCCGCCGAAAAGAGACCATCACGGCTACACACACGGTTGATGTGTTTTAATTTGAATCAGGTGTCAAGTTATCTACAACCGGACATTAACAAATTCCCATCTGCCGCATAACCGTGGGCACGGCTTTCGAAAGTTTAAACCCTGCAAGGGTGTCCCAACTTAGCCCATGATAAGCTCTCACGGTCAATGAAGGATATTCCTTCTCCCAGGAAGACCCGATCAGACTCGGAATCCCGATTACAAGACATTTCGACAATGGTAAAACAAGACCAGCAAGACCGCCTGCTGTGCCGACAAATCCCGATAGGAGCTGCACATATCTCGTTCTCAGGGCACATGTTATGAGCCAGACGTCGGGTTGGCATAGACCCTGGTTGCCCAGGGGGCGCCAGACATCGCTCGATTTGGACCAGCACTTGGAGAAGCATTGGCCCGGGGGGGTAAAATAAAGATGACCCTCGGGATGCGCGACTCCCAAGGGAAAAAAGGCTAGGTGAGGCAAATGATAAAACTAAGGTTGGGCCTTGCTGGATGAGTTTTATTCAAAGCGAACTGTCAAGGGGGTCCCATAAATCACCCAACCGCGTTAGGGACGCAAAATCCGGGAACATAATACCGATATGACGGAAACTAGGGCAGCAAGAGTGGAACAAAACACCAGGCATAAGGCCGCGTCTTCCACCCTTTACCAAGTATATAGATGCATTAATTAAATAAGAGATACTGTGATATCCCAACATAATCCTGTCCACCATGGAGCAATCTTCAACTTCACCTGCAACTAACAACGCTATAAGAGGGGCTGAGCAAAGCAGTAACATAGCCAAGCAATGGTTTGCTAGGAAGGGTGAAAAAGGTTAGAGGCTGACATGGCAAATTGGGAGGCTTGAAGAGCAAAAGATAGGTAGCACAGCAAAGCGATAGAACGAAGCAACTAGCATAGCAATGATAGTAGTGAGATCCAGGGTAGCGGTCATCTTGCCTGAAATCCCGCTAGGAAGAAGAACGAGTCCATGAAGAAGACGAACGGATGAAGCCGAACCTAGCGTAGACGAACGAATCCTCACGATCGCAACGAAACAGGAACTATCGAGAAGAAGCACACAACATGGTAAACACACCACACATAAACATGACATAATGCACAACAAGCAAGATGCATGACAAAGCTAGATGAGGCTACTCATGGAAAGAAATGATGCATACAAGAACAACATATCAAAGCAAGTTTAAATAAGGCCGAAACAACATATAACAATTCCGGTAAGTCCTCATATGCAAATTTCGAAATTGGTCCAGATCTGAATACCTTATGTTCAAGTTGTTAATCAGCAAGTTAAGATGCACCAAGATGATCTACACGAGATTCTAGTCAAGTTACATATAAAGTTCATTATATTTGGAGCTACGGCCTAGAAGATATGAGCAAAACAAGTTAAACATGGCATTGATGTAAAATGCATACAAACATCAAGCAAACACCTCAAAACAAGGATGCAACATGATAATATTAAACTACATGTAAAATCAAGCAAGTTTCATATAGAGCACACTCAAAACGGAGCAACGGTTCAACACACACTATATAAGTTATAGCAACAATCTGTCCAAAACAGCAACTAGGCATATTGCAAGCATCAAAACAACATGCTACAGCACCCCAACATGAGAACAAAAGGCATGGACATGATGTACAGGTAAAGCATAACAAAACATGAACACTGAGCTATCTCCAGAAATCACTAGAACATGCTCCAAAAACATGGCAAGATTGCATATAGTAACTGTTTCAGACTTTGCGGAAATAACATCAGGTTGCAATGTTTAGAGCTATCAAACAACATGCTACAGGAACTTAACATGACAAAAAAAGGCATGAAATGAATCTACTAATCTCATATAACAAAAGTTCCTTACTGACCATGAGCCAAAAGGGCACAGAAAATATGACGGCACCCATGTAAACATAGCAAGTTTCGTTAACAGATTCAGCAAACAGGGCATGGCAGGAACAACGATAAGTAGGCATGTTGGTGAGCTTGTACCACTCACCACAGAGCAACACATGGCATGACAAGGTAACCAATAGTAAGAATACATGTTTGTGAAGCTAATAATGGCAATAGCAAGTTCATAGGGTGCATGGATCACTAGCAAAGCTCATGGCAAAATTGAACTTAATGTTAACAAGCTGACAACAACATTATTTAGCAACTTGAGAGCAAGATTATAACAAGCTACAGCAGGCTATAAATACTACCAGGGGCATAGAAAGATAGATCATGACATGTATAACAAAACATCTTTAGTGAACATCTCCAAATTATGCATAAAATGACTTGTAGCAGCAGGTTTACATAGCATCATGATGTAACAGATTCAGCCTAGCAAAACAGCAACAACAAGTACCCTACTTAACAAGCTTGATGCGCTCACTACAATACTCACAAAAATACATGGATGACACCCCTGTAAAGATGGCATGATGTAGTTCAAAACACATGTAGAGCTCATGCTCATAGGATGCACACATCAAATGCAACAAAAATGACAAATCACCAAGTTATAATAGTTTCAGCAGATTAACATCATATAGCACTCTTGCAACGATGATTCGGGCATCAAGATGATCTCAAACAAGCATGGAACAATGGAATAAAATGTAGAGCATCTCTCAATGAACAGTTTAATATATAATTCACGCAAAACGGAGCAGTATGCAAGGAGATATGATGTGATGAACAACGCCACATAATGTGAGAATTTCGGGACTTGGAGAAAAATAGAGGGGGGAAAGTCAACCTCGTTTTGGATCTGGATCGGGCGCACAGAAATCGAGGCAGGGCTATGCTTACCAGAGACGGGCGGGACAGCGGCCGGAGCGACGAGGTCGGGGCGAGGCACCGGCTGGACGGGACCGCGGGGACGCGGGCTGGGCACGGAGCCCACCGCCTCGGGCACGGGACGCGCCGGGTCAGGCGGCGGCGGCGTGCCGCGGCGGAGGCGGTGGCCGGCGGCGTGGGGCGCTCGGCGGCGCAGGGAGGCGCCTGCGGGACGGCGCGGCTGGACGAGGAGGAGGGGGCGGCGCGGGCCGGAGCTAGGCACCCGGGCGACGACGGCGGGGTCGGCGCCGGAGCACACCAACAGCGGGGACGGGGCTGGAGCGCTGGGCGGCGGAGGCCGAGGGGCGGCGGCGCTCGCAGGCCGGGGCGCGGCCTAGATCAGGCCCGGGGCGGGCCTTCCTCGAGCCCCGACGGGCCTGGCGGCGGGGCGCGGCACCTGGTGGCGGGGAGCGCCACGTGGTGGCTTCCCGTTGGCTCGGGCGCGGCGGCGGACGCGTCCGGCCGGGGTTGGACATGTCCGGCGCGGCGCGGAGGGAAAAATCTAGGGTAGGGGTGTTTTGATCCGGAATTTGGATGAGGAGCACATATTTATAGGTAGAGGGAGCTAGGAGACTCCAAATGAGGTGTGGTTTTCGCCCACACGATCATGATCGAACGACGGAGAGCATGGAGGGGGTTTGGATGGGTTTTGGGCCACTTTGGAGGGGTGTTGGGCTGCACACAAAAGAGGCCTTTTACGGTTCCCCGGTTAACCGTTGGAGTATCAAACAGACTCCAAACGACACGAAACTTGAGAGGCGGTCTACCGGTGGTGTACCAAGGCCACTTGGCAAGCCTCGGTCCATTCCGAGAACGTTTAACACCCGCTCACGACAAGAGACAAAAGGGGGATGCCGGATGACATAGGAGTGCCGGATTGCAAAACGGACAACGGGGAAAATGCTCGGATGCAAGAAACGAACACGTATGCAAAATGAAATGCACATGATGATATGACAAAATGCAACACACAAGCAAATGACATGGCAATGACGGCGAATAACTGGCAGACACCTGGCGCATCGAATCTGGGGCGTTACAACACTCCTCCACTAACAAGAGATCTCGACCCGAGATCTTAGGACCGAGACGGAAGGGAAAAGGGATGTGGTGAAACAAGAACTTAAGAGAAGAAGCAAAGAATCGAGAGCACTCGAGAAGAAGAGAGGAACGACGAGAATGACGAGAATCGAAAGCTCACGGAATCAGATAGACTATGAAACCACTCCGGTTAGAACGAGATAAGAAACGGATAAGACTGAAAGGATTTAGGCAGCACTCCGGCTGAAAATGGAAGGAATAGAACCCGAGCTTGAGAGGACGGAATGATACTTGATGAAGACATGACACAAAACCTCCGGAAAGAATTGAAAAAGAATTGAATGAAAATAATTTAGAAGGATTGAATGGAGTTGTTGAGAAAATCAACAACGAAAGAATAAACTTGTTGTGGTCTTATAAATAACATCTCAAGATCATAAGGTGATAACCGGCCACAAACGGAAATAACTGGATAGCTGAGAAGAACGAAGAAATGCAAAACTCCACTTCAAAAGAATACGGAGATTTAATTGCACTTCGAAGGCAAGAAGGAAAGATACTAGAGCTCCTCCAAAGAATCTTGATGAACACTTGAAGAATGAATTAAATACTGACGGACAATCGTGAAGAACTGCGGTAACAAAAGGATGACGAGATAAAATTGAAGGATGAAAGGGATAAGATTAAGCCTTGCAATGATTTAGATGGAGGTTCCGATGAAATGGGCGAGGGAAATTTGAACTCCGGAAAAGAAAAGTTGAAAAGACTTCGTACCAAGAATTTGAGATGGAGAACAAACTCCGAAAGGAAGAGGTTAATCAACTTGCTGAAAGTAGAATAAGAATTATGTTATGCTTATCCTTCATCAGTTAAATTGATGAGAGATGGATCGCATACAACTTATCCACGTTGGAAAAGATTAAAGGAAGATATAGCGCAACACTTGGAAAGGTCTTCATGAGCCACCGGTCGGATTGAAAAGAACGAATGAATATATGTGAAAAGAACGGAAATAAATCTTGAACGAACCACCGTAAGAAATGACAATGAACGAAGAAAAGAGAAAGACTCGCCGGGAACAATTAGAAAAGCACAAAGATACTTGAGGGAATTTAGAGACAAGAGAATGAAAAGATCGCGAACTGGTTGAAGAATACTTGAACGAAGCACCGGAAGAATATTGAGACGAATGAAGGGGCACGGACATAGAATAATTGGAGAACGAATTTGAAAGCTTAGAACGAAGAAATATTCCGAAAAGATGGCCTCCGGATGATCGAGAGAGAAAGCAACTCCTGAAATGCCCCGGGTGGATGAAAAGAATATCTGACAAATGGGATAATTCGCGAGGATAACATGAAGCTAGAACCACGAAACTTCGAGAGAGCGGACAAGATTTAGAGGAAAAACTCTTCTTCGATCTTCAAATGACGACGAGAAACACCAACAAAATTACTGAGATACTCCGGGAGAATGAAAAAGAGGAAAGGTTGAACCAACAATGAAATGATTTGAAATCGATCTTGGAAAAACCTCTGACTGATGAAATTCATTCTTACGTCAAACTCTGAAAAGAATTAGGAATAGCTCCAGAATAATTAGAAGAGTCAGGTAAGATCCTGGGAAAAGACCTGTGGGTTAGGGCCACTAAAATAGAACACCGTTGGAAAGGGATGTTGAACAGATAGGTGAAGCACCGGAACAATTGAAATATTGGAATGAGGTGACAACCAGGAATTAATTCGAACACAGACAAATCTCTTGAGATGTCTTGAACACTCCGGAAGAATAAACTGGCGAGAGGCGAACGAGCAAGGAAAACACTTGAGCTGAGGGAAAGAATATAATCACTACCGAAAATGGAATTGAATCCACCGGAGAAGAAAAAAAGATGAAGAATGTCGAACAAAATGAGAATTCACCGGTTGAAACAATTGAGGGAAGATTGAAGAGGCTTCGCACGAGTGAAATTGATGGTCGAAAGAGACTCGGACTCCGGGAAGAAGAGGGTGGGAGGGCGGGAAAACAAAGGCAACTTGGAAGAGAGAAACGACGAATAACTAGAAGAGAAGACATCGGTTGAAATAATTGAGGAAAGAAAACAAAGACTTTGCACGAGTAGGATGGATACTCGATTACGGACTCCGGCTCCAAGAAGAAAAGGGTGGGCGGGTGGGACAAGAAAAACAACTGAGGATTGAACTTGGAAAAGATGAAGAGGCTCGAGTCAACTTGACGAGAAATGCACCGGATGAAAAGAGCTGAGAACCCACGATTGGAAAACCAAATGCGTGATCCTAAAGAAAAATTTGAAGGGAAGAGGAGTAGTTCAAAACACCTACGTCCAGATTTCTCACCAGAGCGACGAAGGGGCTGAGGAGTAAAAGAATTCCTACTCTCCGATATAACTAGACTCCGAAATAGTTTTCTTCTAGACTTGACATCGGCCAAACTACATGATCAATCAAGGGGGCTCCTAGGGTCGGTCGAGGCTCTGATACCAACTTGTCACGCCCAATATGCGATACTATCCTAAAGAGACTCGAAGGTCCCACCAAGGATAGAACCGCATATTGAAACGCTTTTGCAAGGTGGATATCATTACATCAACATTACATAATAGATGGGGATACATACAAAAGGCATACAACGCCACACGAATACAACATCATCTTACATAAGAGCAACATCCGACTACGGATGAAACACAAACAGAATCTCAAACGACATCCACTCTGCTAGCCCAGGCTGCCGACCTGGAACCTATCCCCTGATCGAAGAGGAAGCAGAAGAAGAACTCCAAAACAAGCAAACATCGTTCTCGCGTCATGATCATCGCGTAACCTGTACCTGCAACTGTTGTTGTAGTAATCTGTGAGCCACGAGGACTCAGCAATCCCATTACCATGGGTATCAAGACTAGCAAATCTTAATGGGAAAGGAAGGGGTAAAGTGGTGAGGTTGCAGCAGCGACTAAGCATGATATGGTGGCTAACATACGCAAATGAGAGCGAGAAGAGAAGTAAACGGAATGGCCGTGAAGCTAGCAATGATCAAGAGGTGATACTAACTCCTACTTACGTCAAACATAACCCAAAACCGTGTTCACTTCCCGGACTCCGCCGAAACGAGACCATCACAGCTACACACGCGTTTTATGCGTTTTAATTTGAATCAGGTGTCAAGTTATCTACAACCGGACATTAACAAATTCCCATCTGCCGCATAACTGTGGGCACGGCTTTCGAAAGTTTAAACCCTGCAGGGGTGTCCCAACTTAGCCCATGATAAGCTCTCGCGATCAACGAAGGATATTCCTTCTCCCAGGAAGACCCGATCAGACTCGGAATC
Organism: Triticum aestivum; assembly: GCF_018294505.1. NCBI lineage: Eukaryota > Viridiplantae > Streptophyta > Magnoliopsida > Poales > Poaceae > Triticum > Triticum aestivum. Next base: position 169,624,713 of record NC_057801.1, on the reverse strand, counting down.
CTGATTACAAGACATTTCGACAACGGTAAAACCAGACCAGCAAGACCGCCCGTTGTGCCGACAAATCCCGATAGGAGCTGCACATATCTCGTTTTTAGGGCACACCGGATGAGCCAGACGTCGGGTTGGCATAGACCCTGGTTGCCCAGGGGGCGCCAGACATCGCTCGGTTTGGACCAGCACTTGGAGAAGCACTGGCCTGGGGGGTAAAATAAAGATGACCCTCGGGATGCGCGACTCCCAAGGGAAAAAAGGCTAGGTGAGGCAAATGCTAAAACCAAGGTTGGGCCTTGCTGGAGGAGTTTTATTCAAAGCAAACTGTCAAGGGGGTCCCATAAATCACCCAACCGCGTTAGGGACGCAAAATCCGGGAACATAATACCGATATGATGGAAACTAGGGCGGCAAGAGTGGAACAAAACACCAGGCATAAGGCCGAGTCTTCCACCCTTTACCAAGTATATAGATGCATTAATTAAATAAGAGATATTGTGATATCCCAACATAATCATGTCCACCATGGAGCAATCTTCAACTTCACCTGCAACTAACAACACTATAAGAGGGGCTGAGCAAATCGGTAACATAGCCAAGCGATGGTTTGCTAGGAAGTGTGAAAAAGGTTAGAGGCTGACATGGCAAATTAGGAGGCTTGAAGAGCAAAAGATAGGTAACACAGCAAAGTGATAGAACGAAGCAGCTAGCATAGCAATGATAGTAGTGAGATCCAGTATAGCGGTCATCTTGCCTGAAATCCCGCTAGGAAGAAGAACGAGTCCATGAAGAAGACGAACGGATGAAGCCGAACCAAGCGTAGACGAACGAATCCTCACGATCGCAACGAAACAGGAACTATCGAGAAGAAGCACACAACATGGTAAACACACCACACATAAACATGACATGATGCACAACAAGCAAGATGCATGACAAAGCTAGATGAGGCTACTCATGGAAAGAGATGATGCATACAAGAACAACATATCAAAACAAGTTTAAATGAGGCCGAAACAACATATAACAATTCCGGTAAGTCCTCATATGCAAATTTCGAAATTGGTCCAGATCTGAATACTTTATGTTCAAGTTGTTAAACAGCAAGTTAAGATGCACCAAGATGATCTACACGAGATTCTAGTCAAGTTACATATAAAGTTCATTATATTTGGAGCTACGGCCTAGAAGATATGAGCAAAACAAGTTAAATATGGCATTGATGTAAAATGCATACAAATATCAAGCAAACACTTCAAAACAAGGATGCAACATGATAATATGAAACTACATGTAAAATCAAGCAAGTTTCATATAGAGCACACTCAAAACGGAGCAATGGTTCAACACACACTATACAAGTTATAGCAACAATCTGTCCAAAACAGCAACTAGCCATATTGCAAGCATCAAAACAACATGCTACAACACCCCAACATGAGAACAAAAGGCATGTACTTTATGTACATGTAAATCATAACAAAACATGAACACTGAGCTATCTCTAGAAATCACTAGAACATGCTCCAAAACACATGGCAAGATTGCATATAGTAACAGTTTCAGACTTTGCAGAAATAACATCAGGTTGCAATGTTTAGAGCTATCAAAAAACATGCTACAAAAACTTAACATGGCAAACAAAGGCATGGAATGAATCTACTAATCTCATATAACAAAAGTTCCTTACTGACCATGAGCCAAAAGGGCACAGAAAATATGATGGCACCCATGTAAACATAGCAAGTTTTGTTAACAGATTCATCAAACAGGGCATGGCAGGAACAACGATAAGTAGGCATGTTGGTGAGCTTGTACTACTCACCACAGAGCAATACATGGCATGACAAGGTAACCAACAGTAAGAATACATGTTTGTGAAGCTAATAATGGCAAGAGCAAGTTCATAGGGTGCATGGATAGCTAGCAAAGCTCATGGCAAAACTGAACTTAATGTTAACAAGCTGACAGCAACATTATTTAGCAACTTGAGAGCAAGATTACAACAATATACAGCAGGATATAAATGCCACCAGGGACATGGAAGGATAGATCATGATATGTATAACAAAACATCCTTAGTGAACATCTCCAGATTATGCATAGAATGACTTGTAGCAGCAGGTTTACATAGCATCATGATGTAACAGATTCAGCCTAGCAAAACAGCAACAACAAGTACCCTACTTAACAAGCTTGATGCACTCACTAAAATACTCACAAAAATACATGGATGGCACCCCTGTAAAGATGGCATGATTTAGTTCAAAACACATGTAGAGCTCATGCTCATAGGATGCACACATCAAATGCAACAAAAATGACAAATCACCAAGTTATAACAGTTTCAGCAGATTATCATCATATAGCACTCTTGCAACGATGATTCGGGCATTAAGATGATCTCAAACAAGCATGGAACAATGGAATGAAATGTAGAGCATCTCTCAGTGAACATTTTTATATATAATGCACGCAAAACGGAGCAGTACGCCAGGAGATATGATGCGATGAACAGTGCCACATAATGTGAGAATTTCGGGACTTAGAGAAAAACAGAGGAGGGAAAGTCAACCTCGTTTTGGATCTGGATCGGGCGCACAGAAATCGAGGTAGGGCTGGGCTCGCCGGAGACGGGCGGCGCGGCAGCCGGAGCGACGAGGTCGGGGCGAGGCACCGGCTGGACGGGACCGCGGGGACGTGGGCTGGGCACGGAGCCCACCGGCTTGGGCGCGGGGCGCGCCGGGTCGGGCGGCGGCGGCGTGCCGCGGCGGCCGGCGGCGATGGACGGCGACGCGGGGAGGCGCCCGCGAGACGGCGCGGCTGGACGAGGAGGGGCGGCGGCGCGCGCCGGAGCTAGGCGCCCGGGCGACGGCGGCGGGGTCGGCGCCGGAGCACACCGGCGGCGGGGACGGGTGCTGGAGCGCTGGGCGGAGGAGGTCGAGTGGCGGCGGCGCTCGCGGGCCGGGGCGCGGCCCAGATCGGGCCCGGGGCGGGCCGGCCTCGAGCCCCGACGGGCCTGGCGGCGGGGCGCAGCGGCTGGTGGCGGGGAGCGCCACATGGCGGCTTCCCGTTGGCTCGGGCGCGGCGGCGGATGCGTCCGGCCGGGGTTGGACATGTCCGGCGCGGCGTGGAGGGAAAAAATCTAGGGTTAGGGGTGTTTTGATCCGGAATTTGAACGAGGAGCACATATTTATAGGTAGAGGGAGCTAGGAGACTCCAAATGAGGTGTGGTTTTCGCCCACACGATCATGATCGAACGGCGGAGAGCATGGATGGGGTTTGGTTGGGGTTTGGGCCACTTTGGAGGGGTGTTGGGATGCACACAAAAGAGGCCTTTTATGGTTCCCCGGTTAACCGTTGGAGTATCAAACGGACTCCAAATGACACGAAACTTGACAGGCGGTCTACCGGTGGTATACCAAGGCCACTTGGCAAGCCTCGGTCCATTCCGAGAACATTTAACACCCGCTCACGACAAGAGACAAAAGGGGGACGCCGGATGACATAGGAGTGCCGGATAGCAAAACGGACAACGGGGACAATGCTCGGATGGAAGAAACGAACACGTATGCAAAATGAAATGCACACGATGACATGACAAAATGCAACATGCAAGCAAATGACATGGCAATGACGACGAATAACTGGCAGACACCTGGTGCATCGAATCCGGGGCGTTATACTACAGGTCCATAGCTAGTAGCTAGATGGCTTCTTCTCTCTCTTTGATTCTTGATACCATGTTCTCCTCGATGTCTTGGAGATCTATTCGATGTAATACTTTTTTGCGGTGTGTTTGCCGAGATCCGATGAATTGTGTATTTATGGTCAGCTTATCTATGAATATTATTTGAATCTTCTCTGAATTCTTATATGCATAATTTGATAGCTTTGTAATTCTCTTTGAACTATCGGTTTGGTTTGGCCAACTAGATTGGTTTTTCTTGCAATGGGAGAAGTGCTTAGCTTTGGGTTCAATCTTGCGGTGTCCTTTCCCAGCGACAGTAGGGGCAGCAAGGCATGTATTGTATTGTTACCATCGATAATAAAAAGATGGGGTTTTCATCATATTGCTTGAGTTAATTCCTCTACATCATGTCATCTTACTTAATGCGTTACTCCATTCTTTATGAACTTAATACTCTAGATGCATGCTGGATAGCGGTCGATGTGTGGAGTAATACTAATATATGCAGAATCGTTTCGGTCTACTTGACACAGACGTGATGCCTATATTCATGATCATTGCCTTAGATATCGTCATAACTTTGCGCTTTTCTATCAATTGTTCGACAGTAATTTGATCACCCACCATATTATTTTCTATCTTGAGAGAAGCCTCTAGTGAAACCTATGGCCCATGGGTCTATTTTCCATCATATAAGTTTCCGATCTACAATTTTAGTTTCCGATCTACTATTCTTGCAATATTTTACTTTCCGATCTATAAACCAAAAATACCAAGAATATTTACTTTATCGTTTATCTATCTCTATCATATATCACTTTTGCAAGTAACTGTGAAGGGATTGACAACCCCTTTATCACGTTTGGTGCAAGTTTGTTTGATTGTTTGTGCAGGTATTCAGTGATTTGTGTGTTGTCTCCTATTGGATTGATACCTTGGTTCTCAACTGAGGGGAATACTTATATCTACTTTGCTGCATCACCCTTTCCTCTTCAAAAGGAAAAACTAGTGCAAGCTCAAGTAGCAGCAAGAATTTCTGGCGCCGTTGTCGGGGAGATCTACGCCAAGTCAAGACATACCAAATACCCATCAGACTCTCATCACTACTGGAATCTGGCACTTTGCCATCTGCCATGGCAGATGACAAAGGCATGGTCAGCGGATGGCAAAGGCTTTGCCATCTGCCAGCAGATGGCAAATAGTTTGTCTGAAACCCTGCCGGTAAAGGCTTCTTTGCCATCTGCTGGCTGATGGCAAAGAGCCCGTGGCTTTGCCATCAGCTAGCAGATGGCAAAGCCTCTTAACGGGGTTAGCCACGTTAGAAGGCTAACGACATACTTTGTCGTCTGCCAGCAGATGGCAAAGGCTGCAGGCTCTTCGTCTGCGAACAGATGGCAAAGGCTGCATGCTTTGCCATCTGCCAGCACATGGCAAAGAGCTTTGCCATCTGCCAGCAGATGGCAAAGAGCCCAAATAGGCCAGCCCAAATTTTACATGTAGATGACACGTGGCCTCTTTGCCATCTGCCAGCTAATGGCAAAGCTCTTTGCCATCTGCTGGCAGATGGCAAAGTGACTATATTGCCCCATTTAATTTTATTTTTTCTTATATCAATTCATTTTCACCTTCCAATGAAATCAGATAGCAATATAAGGGCATGAACAGATCTAAAGAACACAAACCACAAGCATAGACTCGGAGAAGACCAGGCACGACCACTGTGACGTCACTTCCCTTAATAATTATATCCTTACACTATACACGTTTCACAACTATAATTTGAACACCTGCTTGCCATAAATAAATATATGTTTACACTATACACAAGTGAATCATGTTGTGTCATTTACATGACGGGTAAATTAAATGAACATGTCTTGATTAGGTATGACATACTTTGGACAAGGAAGAGACCTGCAGATAAATAACACAATTAAACAAACAAGTACTGAAATATAAGTGTTCCGCATTAAGCTTGCTATTAAGGAAAATATCAGGAGATGGCTTGCTAGCTTTCACCTCTAGATCACCCCCATGGCAACTTGATACATCAGAGCAAGAAAACATTCCCCAACGGTTACAAACCTTCGGTGCAAAATGACATTCATGGGATCTGAAGACATCACTAAGAAATATCAGGTTCTATATGAGTCTGCCTTATTAAAGAACAGAGAGCAATGAAGAAAAGTGCAGTACATTAAATCAAGGCCAAATGATACATTGCATGCATCAGCGAGCAGAAAAATAAATGGTGTCTAATATTATATTTTCCCCTTCCAATAGAGAGACTCCTTCTATATGTTTTCCCCTTCCTGCCCTGTGTGTGTTTTCTTTGCGCGAAAGTTCCTGTTTCAGTCAGAGAGGTAGAACAATCAGAAAATGAGAAGGTCTTTCACTTCCTTACAGAATGAAATTTCTGTCTTGCAAGTTTACAAAGTCATCAAGTTAAGCACTTACCATAAAATTACCTGACTCAGAAAGCTGATATCACTCATACAAAAAACATGTTATACAATATTGAGTTTTGACATAGCTATCAAATCTGAACTGAACTTCACAGAATTCAAAAGTTGTATAGCTGACAATGGGCCGTAGATGATAATTTTTCTGAGAATATATATGCTAGTTAGGCAATCCTAAGAAGAGTTGGTAAATATCAAGAGGCATATGCATACAACCGTACTACCGTAAAAGGAAATAGGGAAGAACTCACCCGATCAGAGCCAAGAGAACAATGAGAACATCCAGCTTACATGCAACACCATCGGTGGTAAAACTGCTGCTGTCCCTAAACTGAAGAAAATATCAAAGAAATTAAACCATCATTACCAATGAGTGGATTTGTAAGAAAACCAACAACATGAAGATCCTTGATGTATTAGTAATTAATAGGACTAGTCGTCAACCCGTGCATCCGCACACTAAAGCATTTATTTGATAAACCATATTTAGAGATATAAAATATAAAAGTACTACATTTACCCACTTGTTTTATTGGAAACATGCAAATTTATGATTGCTTATATAGGGAAAGAAAATTGTTTATTTTTTCCATGATTAATGCTAACAAATACAAATTCAGATGTACACGAAATCATAAAAAGTGATGTTGCAATAACTTAAACACTTTTGATGACATCTCATTTTTGGTGCATTTACCTGAGTTTTTCCTTGCTTCTTTACTTCAAAAATAAAGCATGTGTGTAAAAACCTGATAGAATTGATGCCCATATGTATCTTATTTGTGAGCTTGAACGACTGAAAATCTTGAAGAGAATACAAACTTTGAAAATTATAGAAACTACAGGTAATTATTGTATTTGTTATTCATAGATCTCATCTTCCATTTATGCCACTACCAAGATCGGTTCTTCATATATGAGCTTTGAGATCCAATTATTCGTTACTTGGTGCCCTGCATAATAAGTAAGAAGGTAGTCAAACGCGTCTCAGCTGACATATTAAAATAGAAAATGATTTGTTTCTTATGGCAGCTAATGCGTGTGCCATCTAGTAACAGGTCCAAAAATATATCGTAAGAGGCCACACAATGGCAGCATCACCAGTTCCTTTTTTGTAGTTTAAAGGCAACCTCAGATTTCACTGTGGAATAGGAAAACCACGTTCCTAAGAAAATTACCAGGTGATTCCACATGCATAAGAAACGTTCTTCATTAATTTATTCACCATCCGAAACCGTACTGAAGCAAAGTTTTGTACAAAACATCCAGTCATCAATTATTCAAGATGTACTAAGACAACTCATTATAAGTTTATAACCAGCTGTCTATGTACAATTCTGATCTCTATGAAAAGTTCAAACAATTAGTTTAAGATTAGGCAGTAAGACTGCTGTTCATTAACTAAAATATTCAGAGATGGATCTTCACAAAAGACAATTATTTTCGAAACCAAATATGAAAGTGTGATCTAGGAAAAGAATTTACTTTGTAACAGAATAGTACCACACTATTAGAAAAGGGCAATGGGTAAAAAAATAACATGACAGAAGAAGTGCCAACCTACTGTTCTATCAGTACAACAAAGCCGTAATACGGAAACTAAAAGGACACTTAATTAGGAGCTCCTAGCTCAAGAATAGCTAATAGCATCATCCTCCCTTTTTCAAGCTAACCTAATTATACATCATCATAACAAATATTTGAAAAGGGAAACATTATTAAAATGACCATAAAACAGCATGATAAATGTCCATAAATACAAACTACAAAGAGCAGGTTAGTAATATAGCACACAATAATTTGAACTAACTCAATCATTGCAGGTCTGTACGTGCAAACTTAACATGAAATACCATAGCTTTTCTTGTGTGTGAGTTTCTCCTTCCAGCACACAGAAATTGCGATATACTTTGTTCGTATTGGTCATCAGAATGAGAATATGAATCTTTTGAAGTGATTTTTCATTGCAGTAAGGATACTGTCATAACAATCTGATGGCTTGTTAGAGTTTTGACGACATACGATTTCCTAGATTTAACCTACAAAAAAATGATCTATAAGTTACACTGTAGCCATTTTTATTTCAGTAAATTTTAATTAGATAAATGTCATAATATAGAGCATCTACAAACAGAGATTGCATATAATGTCACACGGGCTTGCTATTACCTTGTTAAATCTATCTATATGTTTGCGTCAAACCAAAATCAAGTGAATCATTATAAATCATTGTTCCAAGAAAATAATAAGCTAAGCGCACATCTTCAACCAGGGAGTTCTGTTCAAGCTCGGCGCATAAAGAAATTTAGTGCTACATCCACATGAGCTGTGAAATTCTTTGTGCAAATCTATTTCTGTTTCACCACATTGTTGCACTGAAAGTATTGGATTACCTGAATAGATCGATCCAGTTCATCTGCGCATGTGATGACAACTGTATTTGACGAAAAGCAAGTAGAAAGTAAGATAAAGGAAAGCTAGACAAATTCGCAGTTAATTATTTAACTTCAAATATATCTTATTTGTTACAATATTTAGGAAACTAATCCAAGGATCGCAGCCTATCTGTAGTAAACAAGAAACCAAATATCTAGTTTTTGTTTATTCCTTCGGTTTGAAGCACCAGAATCATACATCCTTCCCGGATGCATGATTCCTTCTGTTTAATAAGACAAACATAATCTGAATCAATTCAAACTCTGAGAATTGTAGCTATAAGAAAATAGAAAAGGACTTCACCCAGATGTAAGATTTTGAATTTTTCGTTTAACAAAAAAGTAGCCTACTGCCTACTGCCTACACTAACGAAATAAAGTAGGGCTTGGACGCTTTATCTACAAGAACCATGGCCTGACAAGAACTTACCCTAGGAAGGGATGATGTGCGCTAGTGCTAGTTCATTCGTTGGCTCCAACCTACAAGTTTCAGGTAAAAAGAGCACAGGTAAAAGGCTATTTCAAACAGCACAGGTTGGGGCATGAGGTTCAGGCGTGACGCTGGGGCTCGGGAACTCACTCGTACGGCGACTTGGGGGTTGGCGACTCCATGGATGCTTCAGCAGCCGCAGCAGCGCGAGCCAACAGCCGGGAGCCTGCTCCCCTCCGCCGCGGGCCACTGCCGTGCCGCGCAGCTCCAGTCGCCGCGGGCCGCGGCGCCCGCCTCCCGCCGCCTTGGGCCCGCCGCGTCGCGCCCGCCGCGTCGCGCCCAGCGGCGCGAGCGAGCGAACAGCCGTGAGCCGCGGCGCCCGCCTCCCGCTGCCTTGGGCCCCGCCGCGTCGCCCGCGCCTCCAGCCGCCGCTCGCTAGGGTTGCTGTGCGTGAGTCGGGGTGGAGAATGGATAAGATGTGTGTGTGCTAGCTGAGGGGGTGTGTCAATTGAATACGGATGGATGTGGGACCCTAGGGAAATAACCCCATAGTTTTTCTTTATCTAGAAAAAATAACCCATCTCTTTGCCATCTGCCAGCAGATGGCAAAGAATCTTTGCCGTCTGCTGGCAGATAGCAAAGAGGTGGGGCTAGTACGCCGTTACACTCTTGACGGCCACAGGATTTGCCAATCTCTTTGCCATCTGCTGGCAGATGGCAAAGATTATTTGCCATCCACTAGCAGATGGCAAAGAATTGGCTGATGGGAACCATGTTATTTGCCGTCTGTCAGTTCTTTGCCATCTGTTTTTTATAAGCAGATGGCAAAGACGTTCTTTGCCATCAGCTGGCAGATGGCAAAGAGCTGGCTGATGGCAAATTCCCAGTTTCCAGTAGTGCATCTCTTGCATTACATTATTCGCCATTCGCCTCTCGTTTTTCTCTCCCCCACTTCTAAAATTATTTTCAAAAGGATTTGCCTTTTCTTCGCCTTCTTTCGTTCATCTTTTCGTTTGCCTCTATGTCTTACTTGGTTTGTTTGCTCGTTTTGCTTGGTATAATTGTGTGTTTATTGAAAATCAGAAGCAAAGAGTTTATGGATCCTCAGCCACTTGCTAATCTTTTTAAAGAATCCAATTATGATTAACCAATTTCTAGTGAGTTAAGTGCACTAGATTAAATTTTTGAGGTTTTGCTTGAAATTCGTGAATCTGAAAATTGTGATGAAGTGTTAAAAGAAGAAATTTATAAAGTGATTCACGATAGCTCCTTCAATGAAAAGCATGATTGTAATGATGCTATTGCAAATTCTATTAATGTCAATTGTGTTAATGATATGAAAACCCTTAAGCTTGGGGATGCTAATTTTGCTATGTCCACTATTTGTTGCAATGATCATGATTGGAGTGATTCTTCTTATGATCTTGAAAATTTATTTAAGCCTCAGGATGGATATAAGATTTATAATAATGGTTGCAATAATATTGAAAGTGGCTTTGGAAGAGTGTCAACTTTAGATCCCACGTATTTGGAGCATGTTCAATCTTATGAATTGTTTGATAAAAGTGGGTTTGGAGAGGTCATGACTTTAGTTAATGTTAATCCCACTATTTTGGAAGAGTGTCAACTTCGCATGCATGTGGATCGTGTTGAGAATATGTTATGTGATAGCTATATTGTTGAATTTTCTTATGATCCCACATTTAATTATTATGAGAGAGGAAAATATGGTTATAGAAATTTTCATGTTACTAAATTACCTCTCTTCATGTTGAGATTGCTATCGTCTCTTTCTTCTTCCTTGCATATGCTAGTTTTTGCTTGTCTTGATAATTTGTTTGCTTAAAAAATGCCTATGCATAGGAAGTATGTTAGACTTAGAAGTGTTTGTCACGTGCTATATGATGCTCTCTTTGTGCTTCAATTCTTGTCTTTCATGTGAACATCAGGGAAATCCCAATGCCTAGCTAAGGGCGCTAAACAATAGCGCTTGTTGGGAGGCAAGCCAATTTTAATTTTGTTCTTTGCTTTTTGTTCCTTTTTTGCTTTGAATAATTCATCTAGACTCTGGTTAGATGTGGTTTTGTGTTTTAGTTAGTGTTTGTGCCAAGTAAGACCTTTGGGATAGCTTACGGTGATAGTTGTTTTGCGCTCAGTAAATAATTTTCTGAATTTTATTGAAACGTGATTTTGATCTGATTATTTTTACTCTAGATTGGTACACAAATTTCCTAGGTTGTCCTAATTTTTGAGAAGTTTTGGAGTTACAAAAGTATTCTAGAGTTACATATTGTTACAGACTGTTCTGTTTTTGACACATTCTGTTTTCTATGTGTTGTTTGCTTATTTTAATGAATTTATGGGTAGTATCGGGGGTATGAACCATGGAAAAGTTGGAATACAGTAGATATTACACCAATATAAATAAAGAATAAGTTCACAACATTACCATAAAGTGGTGATTTATTTTCTTATACTAACGGAGCTTATGAGATTTTATGTTGAGCTTTGTGTTGTGAAGTTTTCAAGTCTTGGGTAAGGATTTGATGTACTATGGAATAAGGAGTGACAAGAGCCTAAGCTTGGGGATGCCCAAGGCACCCCAAGTTAATATTCAAGGACAACCAAGAGCTTAAGCTCGGGGATGCCCCGAAAGGCATCCCCTCTTTCGTCTTCGTCTATCGGTAACTTTACTTGAGGCTATATTTTTATTCATCACATGATATGTGTTTTGCTTGGAGCATCTTGTATGATTTGAGTCTTTGTTTTTTAGTTTGCCACAATCATACTTTCTCTACACATCTTTTGAGAGGGACATCATGAATCGTGATTTATTAGAATACTCTATGTGCTTCACTTATATCTTTTGAGCTATGCAATATTGCTCTAGTGCTTCACTTATATCTTTTTAGAGCACGGCAGTGGTTTCATTTTATAGAAATTGATGAACTCTCATGCTTCACTTATATTATTTTGAGAGTATCTAAACATCATGGTAATTTGCTTTGATTATAAATTTAGTCCTAATATGATGGGCATCCAAGAGGGATATAATAAAAATATTAATATAAGATGCATTGAATACTATGAGAAGTTTGATTCTTTATGATTGTTTTGAGATATGAAGATGGTGAGATTAGAGTCATGCTAGTGAGTAGTTGTGAATTTGAGAGATACTTGTGTTAAAGTTTGTGATCCCGTAGCATTCACGTATGGTGAACCGTTATGTGATGAAGTCAAAGCATGATTTATTTTTTGATTGTCTTCCTTATGAGTGGCGGTCGGGGACGAGCAATGGTATTTTCCTACCAATCTATCCCCTTAGGAGCATGTGCGTAGTACTTAGTTTCAATAACTAATAGATTTTTGCAATAAGTAGGTGAGTTTTTTATGACTAATGTCGAGTCCAAGGATTATACGCACTCTCACCCTTCCACCATTGCTAGCATCTCTTGTGCCGCGCAACTCTCGCCGGTACCATACACCCACCATATACCTTCCTCAAAACAGCCACCATACCTAACTATTATGGCATGTCCATAGCCATTCTGAGATATATTGCCATGCAACTTTCCACCGTTCCGTTTATTATGACACACTTCATCATTGTCATATTGCTTTGCGTGATCATGTGGTTGACATCGTATTTTTGGCAAAGCCACCTTTCATAATTCTTTCATACATGTCACTCTTGATTCATTGCACATCCCGGTACACCGCTGGAGGCATTCATATAGAGTCATATTTTGTTCTAAGTATCGAGTTGTAACTCTTGAGTTGTAAGTAAATAAAAGTGTGATGATCATCATTATTAGAGCATTGTCCTAGTGAGGAAAGGATGATGGAGACTATGATTCCCCCACAAGTTGGGATGAGACTCCGGACGAAAAAAAGAGGCCAAAATAAATAAATGAGAAAGGCCCAAATAAAAAAAAGAGAAAAATAAATGAGAGAAAAAGGGATAAGGGGCAATGTTACTATCCTTTTTCCACACTTGTGCTTCAAAATAGCACCATGATCTTCATGATAGAGAGTCTCCTATAATATCACTTTCATATACTGGTGGGAATTTTTCATTATAGAACTTGGCTTGTATATTCCAATGATGGGCTTCCTCAAATTGCCCTAGGTCTTCGTGAGCAAGGAAGTTGGATGCACACCCACTTAGTTTCTTTTTGAGCTTTCATAAACTTATAGCTCTAGTGCATCCGTTGCATGGCAATCCCTACTCACTCACATTCATATCTATTGATGGGCATCTCCATAGCCCGTTGATACGCCTAGTTGATGTGAGACTATCTCCCTCTTTTTGTCTTCTCCACAACCACCATATTCTATTCCACCTATAGTGCTATATCCATGGCTCACACGCTCATGTATTGTGTGAAAGTTTAAAAAGTTTGAGAACATCAAAAGTATGAAAAAATTTCATGGCTCGTCATCGAGGTTGTGCAGGATTTAAATATTTTGTGTGATGAAGATGGAGCATAGCCAGACTATATGATTTGTAGGGATAGCTTTCTTTGGTCATGTTATTTTGAGAAGACATAATTGCTTGATTAGTATGCTTGAAGTATCATGGTTTTTATGTCAATATTAAACTTTTGGTTTGAATCTTACGAATCTGAACATTAATGCCACAATAAAGGAAATTACATGGATAAATATGTTAGGTAGCATTTGATGTCTACTATGCAACCTTCTTCTTGTAGACTCGTGTTGGGCCTCCAAGCGCAGAGTTCTGTAGGACAGTAGCAAATTTCCCTCAAGTGGATGACCTAAGGTTTATCAACCCGTGGGAGGCGTAGGATGAAGATGGTCTCTCTCAAACAACCCTGCAACCAAATAACAAAGAGTCTCTTGTGTCCCCAACACACCCAATACAATGGTAAATTGTATAGATGCACTAGTTCGGCGAAGAGATGGTGATACGAGTGCAATATGGATGGTAGATATAGATTATTGTAATATGAAATTATAAAAACAGCAAGGTAGCAAGTAGTAAAAGTGAGAGAAAACGGTATTGCAATGCTTCAAAACAAGGCCTAGGGTTCATACTTTCACTAGTGCAAGTTCTCTCAAGAATGATAATATAATTGGATCATATAACAATCCCTCAATGTGCAAGAAAGAGTCACTCCAAAGTCACTAATAGTAGAGAACAAATGAAGAGATTATTGTAGGGTATGAAACCACCTCAAAGTTATTCTTTCCGATCAATCCATTGGGCTATTCCTGTAAGTGTCGCAAACAACCCTAGAGTTCGTAGTAAAATAACACCTTAAGACACACATAAACCAGAACCCTAATGTCACCTAGATACTCCAATGTCACCTCAAGTATCCCGGGTTTGATTATACGATGAGCATCACACAATCTCAAATTCATCTATTCAAACCAACACAAAGAACTACATACAATGCCCCAAAGTTTCTACCAGAGAGTCAAGACGAAAACGTGTGCCAACCTCGATGCATAGATTCCCAAGGTCATGTAACCCGCAAGTTGATCACCAAAACATACATCAAGTGAATCAATATAATACCCCACTGTCACCATGGGTATCCCACGCAAGATATACATCAATTATTCTCAAATCCTTAAAGACTCAATCCGATAATATAACTTCAAAGGGAAAATTGAATCCATTACAAGAAGGTAGAGGGGGAGAAACATCATAAGATCCAACTATAATAGCAAAGCTCGCGGTACATCAAGATCGTGCCATATCAAGAACACGAGAGAGAGAGAGAGAGAGAGAGAGAGAGAGAGAGAGAGAGATCTAACACATAGCTACTGGTACATACCCTCATCCCCGAGGGTGAACTACTCCCTCCTTGTCATGGAGAGCGCCGGGATGATGAAGATGGCCACCGGTGATGGATCCCCCTCCGGCAGGGTGCCGGAACAGGGTCCCGATTGGTTTTTGGTGGCTACAGAGGCTTGCGGCGGCGGAACTCCCGATTTAGGTTTTGTTCTGGAATTTTAGGGATATATAAGGGGTTTTGGTGTCGGGGACAAGTTAGGGGGTCCACGAGGCAACCACGAGGTAGGGGGGCGCGCCCTCCACCCTTGTTGTGGCCTCGGGACTCTTCTGGTCCATCTTTGATGCTCCGTGGGCTTCTTCTGGTCCAAAAATAACCTTCGTAAATTTTCAGGTCAATTGGACTCCGTTTGGCATTCCTTTTCCGCGAAACTCAAAACAAGGAAAAAATAGAAACTGGCACTAGGCTCCAGGTTAATAGGTTAGTCCCAAAAATCATATAAAATAGCATAGAAATGCATATAAAACATATAAGATGGATAATATAATAGCATTGAACAATAAAAAATTATAGATACGTTGGAGACGTATCAAGCATCCCCAAGCTTAATTCTTGCTCTTCCTCGAGTAGGTAAATGATAAAAACAGATTTTTTGATGTGGAATGCTACCTAACATATTTATCAATGTAATCTTATTTATGTGGCAAGAATATTCAGATCCATAAGATTCAAAACAAAAGTTTAATATTGACACAAAAGCAATAATACTTCAAGCATACTAATAAAGCAATCACGTCTTCTCAAAATAACATGGCCAAAGCAAGCTATCCCTACAAAATCATATAGTCTGGCTATGCTCCATCTTCATCACACAAAATATTAAAATCATGCAAAACCCCGATGACAAGCCAAGCAATTGTTTCATACTTTAGTTGTTCTCAAACTTTTTCAATTTTCACGCAATACATGAGCGTGAGCCATGGATATAGCACTATGGATGGAATAGAATATGATGGTTGTGGAGAAGACAAAAATAAGGAGATAGTCTCACATCAACTAGGCGTATCAACGGGCCATGGAGGTGCCCATCAATAGATATCAATGTGAGTGAGTAGGGATTTCCATGCAACGGATGCACTAGAGCTATAAGTGTATGAAAGCTCAAAAAGAAACTAAGTGGGTGTGCATCCAACTCACTTGCTCACAAAGACCTAGGGCAATTTGAGGAAGCCCATCATTGGAATATACATGCGAAGTTCTATAATGAAAAATTCCCACTAGTATATGAAAGTGACAACATAGGAGACTCTCTATCATGAAGATCATGGCGCTACTTTGAAGCACAAGTGTGGTAAAAGGATAGTAGCATTGCCCCTTCTCTCTTTTCCTCCCATTTTTTTTTGTTTTTTGGCCTTCTCTCTCTTTTTTTGCCTCTTTTTTTTGTCCGGAGTCTCATCCCGACTTGTGGGGGAATCATAGTCTCCATCATCCTGTCCTCACTGGGACAATGCTCTAATAATGAAGATCATCACACTTTTATTTACTTACAACTCGAGAATTACAAGTCGATACTTAGAACAAAATATGACTCTATATGAATACCTCTGGCGGTGTACCAGGATGTGTAATGAATCAAGAGTGACATGTGTGAAATAATATGAACGGTGGCTTTGCCACAAATACGATGTCAACTACATGATCATGCAAAGCAATATGACAATGATGAAGCGTGTCCTAATAAATGGAATGATGGAAAGTTGCATGGCAATATATCTCAGAATGGCTATGGAAATTCCATAATAGGTAGGTATGGTGGCTGTTTTGAGGAAGGTATATGGTGGGTGTAAGGTACCGGCGAAAGTTGCGTGGTACTAGAGAGGCTAGCAATGGTGGAAGGGTGAGAGGGCGTATAATCCATGGACTGAACATTACTCATAAAGAACTCACATACGTATTGCAAAAATCTATTAGTTATCGAAACAAAGTACTATGCACATGCTCCTAGGGGGATAGATTGGTAGGAAAAGACCATCGCTCATCCCCGACCGCCACTCATAAGGAAGACAATCAATAAAGAAATCATGCTCCGACTTCATCACACAACGGTTCACCATACGTGGATGCTACGGGAATCACAAACTTTAACACATGTATTTCTACAATCCACAATTACTCACTAGCATGACTCTAATATCACCATCCTCATATCTCAAAACAATCATAAGGAATCAAACTTCTCATAATATTCAATGCACTTTATATGAAAGTTTTTATTATATCCCTCTTGGATGCCCATCATATGAGGACTAAATTCATAACCAAATCAAATTACCATGTTGTTTAGAGACTCTCAAAATAATATAATTGAAGCATGAGAGTTCATTAGTTTCTTAAAAATAAAACCACCGCTGTGCTCTAAAAAGATATAAGTGGAGCACTAGAGCAAACGACAAACTACTCCGAAAGATATAAGTGAAGATTAATGAGTAATAGAATAATTATGTAACTATGTGAAGACTCTCTAACATTTAAGAAGTTCAGATCTTTGGATATTATTCAAATAGTAAGCAAAAAAACATTGCAAGGATAGCATATATCATGCGAGGAAGCAAAAACTTAGGCTCAACCAAAACTGACCGATAATTGTTGAAGAAGAGAGGTGGGATGCCAACCGGGGCATACCCAAGCTTAGATGCTTGAGACTTCTTGAAATATTAATTAGGGATGCCTTGGGCATCCCCAAGCTTGAGCTTTTGTATCTCCTTAATTCGTCTCATATCACAGTTTCCCTAAATCTTAAAAACTTCATCCACACAAAACTCAACAAGAACTCGTGAGATAAGTTAGTATAAACCAGCGCAATAACCTTATCATTCTCTACTGTAGCAAATCACTAAAATTATTATTTGATATTTTCTACTAAATGTCTGTGCATATTTAACACTCATATCCTCAAATAGAATCATTAAACAAGCAAACATATGCAAATAATGCAAACATAACAACAATCTGTTTAAACAGGACAGTCTGTAAAGAATGCAAGAGGAATCATACTTACCTAACTCCAAAAATTCTGAAAAAATATCACACAGTAGAAAATTTGTTGTTACTCATTGTGTCAAAATTTCAAGATTTTATCATGTTCCGACTATTCACCAATATTCAAAACATTACAACAAACTTTCTATTTTCAAAACAACAACGTATAGACTTGTAAAATAAGCATGATAAAGGCTATAATTGACTTTTTATTGAACTAAAAGATATAAAACATGTCTCTGAATAGCAGCAAGCAAACATAAACAAAATAAAATGATGCTCCAAGCGAAACACATATCATGTGGTGAATAAAAATATAGCTCCAAGTAAAGTTACCGATGAATGAAGATGAAAGAGGGGATGCCATCCGGGGCATCCCCAAGCTTTGGATCTTTGCCACTCCTTATTCCATAGTCCATCAAATCTTTACCCAAAACTTGAAAACTTCACAACACAAAACTCAACAGAAAACTCGTAAGCTCCGTTAGGATAAGAAAATAAATCACCACTTAGGTGTTGTTGTGAACTCATTATAAATTCATATTGGTGTTGTATCTACTGTATTCCAACTTCTCCATGGTTCATACCCTCCGATATAACTCATGGATTTAACAAAATAAGCAAACAACACAATGTCAACAGAATCTGTCAAAAACAGAACAATCTGTAGTAATCTGGAAACTTTCCATACCTCTGTACCTCCAAAAATTCTGAAAAATTAGGACAAAATAGGAAATTTGTATATCAATCTTGTGTAAAAAATTCAGATCAAAATCACGTTCCAGTGAATTTTCAAATTTCCCGGATTGAGCGCAAAAGTTTCTATTTTTGCACAGAATCGAGTCAACTATCACCCACACTATCCCAAAGGCTTTACCTGGCACTTTATTGAAACACATGCTATAAAACATGATTACTACAGTAGATTAATCATGTGGACACACAAAAACAACAGGGGTAAATATTGGGTTGTCTCCCAACAAGCGCTTTTCTTTAATGCCTTTTTAGCTAGGCAAGATGATGTCAGTGATGTTCAGATAAAAGATAAGAATTGAAACATAATACGACTGTCATGAAGCATAAGACTAGCACATTTAAGTCTAACCCACTTCCTATGCATAGGTATTTTGTGAACAAACAACTTATGGGAACAAGAATCAACTAGCATAGGAAGGTAAAACAAGCACAACTTCATGATTTTCAACACATAGAGAGGAAACTTGATATCATTGAAATTCCTACAAGCATATGTTCCTCCCTCATAATAATTTTCAGTAGCATAATGAATGAATTAAACAATATAAATATCACATAAACCATTCTTTTCATGATGCACAAGCATAGAAATTTTATTACTCTCCACATAAGCAAAGTTGTTCTCATGGATAGTAGTGGGAGCAAACTCAACAAAATAACTATCATGTGAGCCATAATCCAATTGAAAATTAAAAACATGATGATAAGTGTCATGATTATCATTATTATTTATAGCATACATGCCATCCCAATAACCATCATGGATAGCAATTTTGTTCTCATAATCAATTGGAACCTCTTCCAAAATAGTGGATTCATCACTAAATAAAGTCATGACCTCTCCAAATCCACTTTCATGATTATCACAATAAGATTCAACATACTCCAAAATAGTGGGATCATTACCTAAACTTGAAACTCTTCCAAACCCACTTTCATCAACATAATCATCATAAATAGGAGGCATGCTATCATCATAATAAATTTGCTCATCAAAACTTGGGGGACTAAAAATATCATATTCATCAAACATAGCATCCCCAAGCTTGTGGCTTTGCATATCATTATCATCATGGATATTCAAAGAATTCACACTAACAACATTGCAATCATGCTCATCATTCAAAAATTTTAGTGCCAAACATTTTATAAACTTCTTCTTCTAACACTTGAGCACAATTTTCATTTCCATCATTTTCGCGAAAGACATTAAAAAGATGAAGCATATGAGGCACCCTCAATTCCATTTTTTGTAGTTTCATTTTATAAAGTAAACTAGTGATAAAACAAGAAACTAAAAGATTCAATCGCAAGATCTAAAGATATACCTTCAAGAACTCACCTCCCCGGCAATAGCGCCAGAAAAGAGCTTGATGTCTACTACGCAACCTTCTTCTTGTAGACTTGTGTTGGGCCTCCAAGCACAGAGTTTTATAGGACAGTAGCAAATTTCCCTCAAGTGGATGACCTAAGGTTTATCAATCCGTGGGAGGTGTAGGATGAAGATGGTCTCTCTCAAACAACCCTGCAACCAAATAACAAAGAGTCTCTTGTGTCCCCAACACACCCAATACAATGGTAAATTGTATAGGTGCACTAGTTCGGCGAAGAGATGGTGATACGAGTGCAATATGGATGGTAGGTATAGGTTTTTGTAATATGAAATTATAAAAACAGAAAAGTAGCATGTAGTAAAAGTGAGCGAAAACGGTATTGCAATGTTTCGAAACAAGGCCTAGGGTACATACTTTCACTAGTGCAAGTTCTCTCAACAATGATAACATAATTGGATCATATAACAATCCCTCAACATGCAACAAAGAGTCACTCCAAAGTCACTAATAGCAGAGAACAAACGAAGAGATTATTGTAGGGTACGAAACCACCTCAAAGTTATTCTTTCCGATCAATCCATTGGGCTATTCCTATAAGTGTCAGAAATAGCCCTAGAGTTTGTAGTAAAATTATACCTTAAGACACACATCAACCAAAACCCTAATGTGTCACCTAGATACTCCAATGTCACCTAAAGCATCCGTGGGTTTGATTATACGATATGCATCACACAATCTCAGATTCATCTATTCAAACCAACACAAAGAACTTCATAGAGTGCCCCAAAGTTTCTACCGGAGATTCAAGACGAAAACGTGTGCCAACCTCTATGCGTAGATTCTCAAGGTCACGGAACCCGCAAGTTGATCACCAAAACATACATCAAGTGAATCAATAGAATACCCCATTGTCAGCACGGGTATCCCACGCAAGACATACAACAAGTGTTCTCAAATCCTTAAAGACCCAATCCGATAAGATAACTTCAAAGGGAAAACTCAATCCATTACAAGAAGGTAGAGGGGGAGAAACATTATAAGATCCAACTATAATAGTAAAGCTCACGGTACATCAAGATCATGCCATATCAAGAACACGAGAGAGAGAGAGAGAGAGAGATCAAACACATAGCTACAGGTACATACCCTCAGCCCCGAGGGTGAACTACTCCCTCCTCATCATGGAGAGCATCGGGATGATGAAGATGGCCACCGATGATGGACCCCCCCCTCCGGCAGGGTGCCGGAACAGGGCCCCGATTGGTTTTTGGTGGCTGCAGAGGCTTGCGGCAGCGGAACTCCCGATCTAGGTTCTGTTTTGGAAGTTTGGGGATATATAAGAGGTTTTGGCGTCGGAGGCAAGTCAGGGAGGTCCACGAGGCAGCCACGAGGTAGGGGGGCATGCCCAGGGGGTAGGGCGCACCCTCCACCCTCGTGGTGGCCTCGGGACTCTCCTGGTCCATCTCCGATGCTCCGTGGGCTTCTTGTGGTCCAAAAATAATCTTTGTAAATTTTCAGGTCAATTAGACTCCGTTTGGCATTTCTTTTCTGCGAAACTCAAAAACAAGGAAAAACATAAACTAGCACTGGGCTCTAGGTTAATAGGTTAGTCCCAAAAATCATATAAAATAGCATATAAATGCATATAAAACATCCAAGATGGATAACATAATAGCATGGAATGATCAAAATTTATAGGTACGTTGGATACTTATCAACATTCCACATCAAAAATTCTGTTTTTATCATTTACCTACTCAAGGAAGAGCAGGAATTAAGCTTGGGATGCTTGGTACGTCTGCAACGTATCTATAATTTTGATTGTTCCATGCTATTATATTATCTGTTTTGGATGTTTTATATGCATTAATATGCTAATTTATATTATTTTTGGGACTAACCTATTAACCTAGAGCCCAGTGCGAGTTCTTGTTTTTCCCCTGTTTTTGAGTTTTGCAGAAAAGGAATCCCAAACGGACTCCAAACAGAATAAAACCTTCGCGATGATTTTTCTTGGACCAGAAGACAACCAGGAGACTTGGATATGAAGTCGGAGGAGCCACGAGGCAGCCACAAGGACGGAGGGCACGCCCCCACCCTTGTGGGCCCCCTGTGCATCTCCTGACCTAATTCTTTCGCCTATATATTCCCATATATCCCCAAACCAACGGAGGCATCCACGAAAACACTTTTCCACCGTCGCAGCCTTCTTTACCCGTGAAATCCCATCTAGGGGCCTTTTCGGCATCGTGCCGGAGGGGGATTCGATCACGGAGGGCTTCTTCATCAACACCATTTCCCTTCGGATGAAGCGTGAGTAGTTTACCACAGACCTACGGGTCCATAGCTAGTAGCTAGATGGTTTCTTCTCTCTCTTTGATTCTCAATACCATGTTTTCCTTGATTTTCTTGGAGATATATTCGATGTAATACTTTTTTGTGGTGTGTTTGTCGAGATCTGATGAATTGTGGATTTATGATCAACTTATCCGTGAATATTATTTGAATCTTCTCTGAATTCTTATATGCATGATTTGATATCTTTGTAATTCTCTTCAAACTATCGGTTTGGTTTGGCCAACTAGATTGGTCTTTCTTGCAATGGGAGAAGTGCTTAGTTTTGGGTTCAATCTTGTAGTGTCCTTTCCCAGTGGTAGTAGGGGCAGCAAGGCACATATTGTATTGTTGCCATCAAGGATAAAAAGATGGGGTTTTCATCATATTGCTTGAGTTAATTCCTCTACATCATGTCATCTTACTTAATGCGTTACTCCATTCTTTATGAACTTAATACTCTAGATGCATGCTGGATAGCGGTCGATGTGTGGAGTAATAGTAGTAGATGCAGAATCGTTTCGGTCTACTTGAGACGGACATGATGCCTATATTCATGATAATTGCCTTAGATATCATCATAACTTTGCGCTTTTCTATCAATTGCCCGGCAGCAATTTTTTCACCCACCGTATTATTTTCTATCTTGAGAGAAGCCTCTAGTGAAACCTATGGCCTCCGGGTCTATCTTCCATCATATAAGTTTCCGATCTACTATTCTTGCAATCTTTTATCTTCCGATCTATAAACCAAAAATACCAAAAATATTTACTTTATCGTTTATCTATCTCTATCAAATTTCACTTTTGCAAGTAACCGTGAAGGGATTGACAACCCCTTTATCGCGTTGGGTGCAAGTTTATTCTATTGTTTGTGCATGTATTCGGTGATTTGTGCGGTGTCTCCTATTTGATTGATACCTTGGTTCTTAACTGAGGGAAATACTTATCTCTACTTTGTTGCATCACCCTTTCCTCTTCAAGGGAAAAACTAACGCAAGCTCAAGAAGTAGCAGGGGAATCCCCCTCCAATTCGGCCCCCCTCTCTCATTTCCATGGGGAGAAGGGGGCGCCTCCCCTATTGGGCCTTTATGGCCCAAGTAGTCTTCCACCACTTGGCCTTATTAGGCCCGTTGATATTCAATTAAATATATATTTGTTGTGAACAATTTCAGAGTATAATAATACAGTGTTATCGCCTCTAGGGCATATTATTAACAGTCTCCCACTTGCACTAGAGTCAATAATCTAGTTGCATGGTTTTACAAACACCTATGGCTAATCCGATGTTACTCATGCTTTGCTTGTGGTAGAGCCTTTGTCATTTATTTTGACAAATTCTTGTGTCAGTCTTGTCTGTTTAAGGATCTCAATCCATCTTGATTTGTGCTATAACATTTTATTCAAAATAAAATTTCTTTAGACTCATTGCACTTAGAATCGTACCAACTATCAAGACTCTTCTTGACTATATGTTTTAACCTGGAAGTTTGCACTCATATCCCGCGGCAAGCGGTTTGCTCTCGTGCGCCATGTGCTCACCGCCATGCCCGTCTGCATCCTCTTGGCGCGGCTCCATTGATGACAGCATCACCGGCCACTTCCTCCACAACATCTCTCTATGGCCGTCCACATCAGTAGGAGCTACTATTGCTGCTGCTCCGGCTCTCGCTAGCCATGCTGCTGTTGCTCTTGCTCTTGGTCGTGCTACCGCTCTACTCTTGCTCGTGCTCCTGCTGCTGCTACCCGAGATGTTATCTAGCTCTCGCACGCATTGCTGCTCCGGGCGCTACTACTGTTGTGTGACCAACTGCCTCAGTTACTCTTTGGTTGTACATTCCCTGCTGGAGCAGCTACCGATTTAGATCATTACTTCTCTTCCACTAGTGCTCGAGCGACCAAAACTACTAGTGCACTACTTCTCTGCTATTAGTGCGTTCAATTTAGAAAGTAAAATTATGTTCATTGGTAGTAGATTTCAGTTACGACAGTAAAATTTAGTTTTGATAGTTAAGTTCAGAGATGAGCGGATGATATATTTTACATCTAGCACTTTTTGGTGATGTATTTTACATCATCTATTGGAGATGCTATTAAAATCCAACTTCAGGTTAACGATGTCCCTCTTGTCCTGCTTCAGCCTCGTCGTCGTACACCTCACTAGAGCTACTCCAACAACGAAACCGTCCATCACAATGGAGCACTACCCCGGCTCCATCTCCAGACACCTAAGATCTTCTTCTCTCCCTATGATGGCCACATCATCTGTATCGTCCTCAGCGACCAACTCAATGATGCTAAGATAGACATGGCTTCGCCAAAGAGGTTGTACACTTATCGCATTGCTTTTTTACTCTACATGTACTATATATCCACTAAGCATAAGTAGTAATGAGAAATACGAGTAGTTTCTCCTATATGACAAGAAGTGAGGTGCTAGGCAAGTTAACAATCTGTGATGGACTCTCTCAAAAGCTACCATTATTTATTTCTGTGCGTTGGAGTTGTGCATGTGTAGATGGGCCTGGGAGTTGAGCTAGTAGGGCAGTGGCCTGGGTCCAAAGTTGCATATAAACATTTTTGGAGTGTAGGATTTTGCATGTTCAAGCCTGTCTACTAGAATCACCATTGGTTGAAAGGAAAAGTGAAGGATAAACATAGGATTTAGAATGTTTCCAACGGTGCTACTATTCATGCATTTAGTTCAAAGGAATGGAGCAAGGGAAAACTGTAGGATTTTTCCTTTGGTGAACATAGGAATTTTAATATCCACTGAGCCCACCTTTTCAAATTCATATATTCATGAAGAACAAGACTGAATGATAGTAGCATAATAGCATTATCACTGTACATTTTCATGTGGTTTGACTTTAATTTGACCACGCTTCTTTGCATTCCTGTGGTCTTCCAATTCTTTTAACCAAACACCTAGATTGACAGAAATCTTGTGTTTGCAAATGCTCTGTTTTGCATGTGCATTCGTATCCTATTCCCGTGTTATTAGAATCCTCCTATTGAAATGAGCCCTTGCAGAATTACTTTTGTAACAGATAGTTTTCAAAGAAAACCATGTGTGGTTTGTCCTGCTCCTACCACGCCATCGTCCACCACAACTGAGCTGATCCAACAATGGAAGTGTCCACCACAACAGAGATCCCCCCTCCAGACCGTCTTTCGCCACCTCAGATCTCCTTCCCCACCGCTGACAACAACCACAACCGCATTACCATCATCGAGTGAGCAGATGTCCTTGAGGACAACATGGGTCTGCAAGATAGGTCACACTCTTTCTTGTCCGCTTACGTTATGCATCGCTTAATATTGCCTACTACTTTATCATCATGTTCACCTCTTAGACTCTGAGTCAGGTCCAAACTAATGCTCAAACTTGAGTTTTTAAATGGTTGTCGGGTACATATCGGTGCAGCAACGAATAGTATCTTTGTCTAATATCTGGTTAATCTTGGGTGTCTACTATGTGTTTCATGTTGAGTTGGAAACAAACAGTAAAGGAACCATCATCTATATGTTTTAAATAAAGCTATTATCTACCTGCTATCATTGATTTTGGGTCTATCCACTGATTGCTACAATCACTCTGGATTTCTACATGCAGTCCTTACATAATCTCACTTTGTTTTACTCCTATGCATATCAGTTATTGTACACAATGGTACTGAACATGTAGAGCAAAAGAGAAGAGCCTTGTGTCGCAATATAATGTCATGCCGATGTCGCCCCATGGTGGGCGCAATGGCAGCCCCCTCCCCCATTCCAGATTGTAATCAAGAGGAAGATAACTTTTCAGAGGGGGATTCAGAGGGAGCAGACCCCTCCTATTTACCCCCTGAGGTCTTTGCTCTAACTTGGCATGTTGATGTTGGTCATATCGTGAATATGGCGCCTTGAATTGCATACTTTATACATCACATATGTCATCTACTTAGTTTAGACATGCTTTGTGTGAATGCCATATGTTTAGTTTCTATATCATACATGTGAATTATGCAATGCCATCTTTTTAGCCAGACATCATATCTGTGAATTTTGCAATGCCATCCTGTTTAGCCAGTCGTCATATATGTGAATTATATCACGCCATCCTTTTTTTCATTACGTATTACATTTGTCCACACTATTAGTACATTCAACTACTCTTCTGTGCATCGTCCATTTGACACGGTGATAGAAAAAAATCTGAAGTGAAAACAAGGTCTTTAGAGCCGACAGTGCTATCTGCCGAAGCACGTATCTTGCTAGTTATAGACAGCTCCTCAGAGGAGGTTCCAGAGACAGATGACCAGTCCTATCCCCCCTCCCCCCCCGAGGTCTATGCTCTAACTTGGTAGGGTTATATTTTTCATATCATGCATATGGTGTCTTGCATTGCTATGTCATTTGCTTAGTTTAGACATGCTTTGTGTGAATGCCACATGTTTAGTGTCTAATTACCATATATGTGAATTATGCAATGCCATCTTGTTGCAATGCATTATATATGTGAATTATGCAATGCCATGCCATTTAGCCAGGCATCATATATGTGAATTATATAATGTCATCCTTTTTTGTATTACGTATTCCGTTTGTCGACAATGTTTGTATATTCAACTACTCTTCATGTGCATCAGCCATTTGAATTGGTGGTGGAAAATCTAGAGTGAAAACATGGTCTTTAGAGCAGACAATGCTACGTGCTGAAGCAGATATCTCGCTGGTTACAGATAGCTCCTTAGAGGAGGATTCAGAGACCGATGACCAGTCCTATTCCCCCCCTTGAGGTGTATGCTCAAACTTGGCAAGGCTATATTACTCATATGATGCATATGTTGTCTTGCATTTCTTAGTTTATACATCATATACACAATATTGAATGCCATCTGCTTAGTTTAGACATCATATATGCGACTGCCATCTACTTATACTTGCTTACTATATAAATCCTATATGTGAATTATATCATGCCATCATGTTTACATAGACAACATGTATGTGAATTATGGCATGCCAACCTATTTAATAAAGACATATTATAGTTATATCATCTCATCCTGTTTACATACGCATCATATTTTGCATTATGTCATCCTATCTGTGAACTATATCATGCCATCATGTTTCCACAGACAACATGTATGTGAATTTTGGCATGCTGACCTATTTAATAAAGACATCATATAATTATCATGTCATCATGTTTACAGAGTCATCATATTTTGAATTATGTCACTCTATCTTGTTTAGCTAGTCACTATATATATGTGAACTTGTGTCATGCTATCCTATTTAGTTAGCCATCATATATGTGAAATTGTGACATGCTATCATGTTTGGTTAGACAACATAAATCTGACTTATTTCATGCCCTCTTTTATTCCCCACTATCCATTGCACCTCTCTGTCATACAATGCCTGTACATTCAATTATTTTTGTTGTTTATCAGCCATTTGAATTGGGGGTGATGGAAGTATCTAAGGGAGTAAAAACACGGTCTTCAAAAAAGATAGTGCTACCCGTCGATGCAGATAGAACCACGGTTGTACTTGCCAAAGAACCAGCCTCACCACACATAGCTCAGACTCTAGCAGATTGTACACTACCCCGTTGGACAGAGAACTAGCTACACCCTATCTAACCCCAACCCCAGCAGATAGTAACACAGTTCTAGTTGACACAACATCATCTCCAACACAGAGCACCCAAACACGAGCAGTTAGTAAGGCAACTGCAGAGCCCAAAGCATGAGGACCACCACTGTGAACCCCACCTAAACGCTTAAGGCAGAAGAAGAATTGTTCTTAGGTCAGATTCCATAGCTATTGCCAGATTTCGGGTTCCGCAAACCCTTGAGAGGTTCAAACTCTGGGGTGCGTGCGAAGAACTCAACCTCCCCAGTCTGCCTACTTGCCAATCTCACAGCCTAGCTTGTCGAACTCAAGGGAAAGGGGACACAACAGTTTACCTAGGTTCGGGCCACCTTGCGGTGTAAAACCCTACTCCTGGTTTGTGGTGTATTGGCCTCGAGGGGCTGAGGATGAACTCGTACAGTGAGGAACCACCTTAGGAGGTGTGTTCTTGAGCTCAAGTGAGCTGGTGAGCTGGTGAGGGTGGAATGGATCTGATCCCCTCCGATGATGGTGCTAGGTCCTATTTGTAGTGGCCTTGGTCCTCTTCCCAAATGAAGGCGGGAAGGGATCCCACAATGGCCAAATTAGAAGGGAGACAACTAGTACATCTTATCCTGACGAAAGTAGTCTTTGCCTGCAAAAGCCTCTAGTCGTGACACTGCGGTGGGCTCAAGGATGACCTCTATCCTACCGTCCTGCCGGTCTTGGTCTTGTCGCACGGGAATGGAAACCTTTGGCTGATTCCTCGGGACTCAGCGCTGCGCTTGCCTCCTTAGCACCAAAGAGGAAACTGGTATGGTACACTGCGCCTGCTGGCGCCCGCCTGGCCTTGGTCGTCACGGCTCACGTTACCCGAGCCTCGTGGGGTGAGGCTTGCATGGAAATCTCCGCTCCTCAGGAGCCAGCCCGAGGAGGCTGCTCCTTTTGGAGGTCTTGGTGTCGTCCGCCTCGTGAGGCTTGGCCCCTCGCAAGGGTCTTGAGTTACCGATGCCGAAGCTGGGCTGTACCAGGCCGTTGATGGATCCACACCATGGGCCACAGGCAGGCAAGTCTAGGTACCCCTGTTCCTAGAACGCCGATAGTAGCCCCCGGGCCCAAGGCGCGCTCGGACTTAGCTTCGAAGCAAAGCCGAAGGGCAAGTGCGGAGCTCCGTGGGCCCTAACCACCCGCGGTCCTGGTCGAGCGTGACAATTGATGGGACATGGGCATCTCCGCTTCCCTACGCAGCCTCGGCAACCATTTGACTTGACAAGTCCCTGCTGCATGCAGGAAAAACCATCATTGCATGGGATCATGGAGGCCAGTGGTTGGCCTCCCACCGCTATAAATGAGGGGTAGGGGTAGAGCCCCCCTCCCTCATCTCCATCTTCTCGCTGCCCGCTCCTGCTTCTTCTTCGTCTTGCCGTATATGTAGAGTCCATGGCACCGACAAGGAAGTTCTCCGCCGCTGAGAAGGGGAAGGCCCCCAAGGAAGGGTCGGGTTCGCCGCCTCCCAAGAGGGGCCACGGCTGTCCCCGCAAGCATGCTGCGACCTCGGCGGTAGCTCGTCGGGAGCGCGGGCGCACTTCTCTGGCGGCCGGCGTCTCTTTTGGCAGTTGTGGCGGTGCTTCTGCTTGTGGTGGGGGGCGCCAAGAACGGGGCAGCCCCTGCGATGAGAGGAGGCGCGCCATGGTCGCCCGGCCTCCTCGGTCGCGCTTACACTCAGTGGATGTGCTCCCAGAGTTTGTCGTGTGGTCGGAGAGGCCCGCTAGCACCTGGCTCTAGCTTCCACGCTTCTTCGCCAGCGAGCTATCGGCAATGGGGCTCAACGGCCTCTAGCTGCAGGCTGACAGCTACTGCGGGCCGGGGTCGAGGTCACCATGACAGGCAATGCGGCCTTGACCTGCGGTTACCAGGCGTTTGCCCACGCACGAGGCCTGAGCAGAAGGTGCACCCTCCACTTCAAGTACAATGGCCCCGTGACCCTCTATGTGAGGGTGTTTAGGGTGGACGGCCGCCGCGCGGGGTGCTGCCCAGAAGATGGCAGCGATGACAATGAGCTTGGTCTTGACAACGGCCGCGATGGCAACGAGGGTGAGCTTGCCCTTGGCGACAGCCACGCTTCCTTCAGCAGCGGCGGCTCCTCTTCAGGCGAGAGCACCAGCAGCGGCGGCTACGACCAACCACCACACCGTCGAGCTCGCATCGGGGAAGGTGATGTCTGCCAGAACTACGTCGGTATTTCCCCAAAGCGGAAGGGATGAAATAGTATAAGGACAGTAGGTATTTTCCTAAGTGATGAGACTAAGGTTATCAAACCAGTAGGAGAACCTCCTCACACCACATAAACAACACCTGCACACAAATAACAAATACTTGCAACCCGACGTGTTAAAAGGGTTGTCAATCCCTTTCGGGTACGGCGCCTCAAGATAGGCAAATAACCTGAGATAAAAGTGGTAGATAGGATAAATAGATCGTGGAACAAATAAATTGCAGCAAGGTATTTTTTGTATTTTTGCTTTAATAGATCTGAAAATAAAAGGAAAGGAAAATAGATCGCAAAGGCAAATATAATGAGAAGAGACCCGGGGGCCGTAGGTTTCGCTAGTGGCTTCTCTTGAGAAAAATAGCAAACAGTGGGAAAACAATTATTGTTGGGCAATTGATAGAACTTCAAGTAATCATGACGATATCTAGGCAACTATCATTATATAGGCATCACGTCCAAGATTAGCAGACCGATTCCTGCATGCATCTACTACTATTGCTCCACACATCGACCGCTATCCAACATGCATCTAGTGTATTAAGTTCATGGAAAAATGGAGTAATGCAATAAGAACGATGACATGATGTAGACAAGATCTATTTAAGTAGAAATATACCTCATCTTGTTATCCTTAATAGCAATGATACATACGTGCCGTTTCCCTTTCTGTCACTAGGATCAAGCACCGTAAGATCGAACCCATCACAAAGCACTTCTTCCCATTTCAAGATAAATAGATCAAGTTGGCCAAACAAAACCCAAATATCAGAGAAGAAATACAAGGCTATAATCAATCATGCATATAAGAGATCAAAGAAGACTCAAATAACTTTCATGGATAAAAACATAGATCTGATCATAAACTCAAAGTTCATCGGATCCCAACAAACACACCGTAAAAAGACTTACATCATATGGATCTCCAAGAGACCATTGTATTGATAATCAAGAGAGAGAGAGAGATAGATAGAGAGAGATAGAGAGAGGAAGCCATCTAGCTACTAACTATGCCCCGTAGGTCTACAAAGAACTACTCACACATCATCGGAGAGGCACCAATGGACATGATGAACCCCTCCGAGATGGTGTCTAGATTGGATCTGGTGTTTCTCGACTCTACGGCGGCTTGAATTGATTTTCATAGACTCCCCTAGGGTTTCTGGAATATTGGGGTATCTATAGAGCAAAGAGGCGGTGTGGGAGGCCAACGAGGAGCGCACAACCCACCGGGTCGTGCCTGGGCCCCCAGGCGTGCCCTGGTGGGTTGTGCTCCCCTCGGAGCTCCCCTCAGGTGCGTTCCTAGCCCACTGGATATCTTTTGGCCAAAAAAATCCACAAAAAGTTTCTCTGCGTTCAGACTCCGTTTGGTATTGGTTTCCTGCAATGTAAAAAACATGCAGAAAACAACAACTGGCACGGGGCACTATGTCAATAGGTTAGTACAAAAAATGATATAAAATGACTATAAAATGATTGTAAAACATCAAAGAATGATAATATAACAACATGGAACAATAAAAAATTATAGATACGTTGGAGATGTATCAGAATGCAATGGGTCGTCCCGTCGCCACGCTGCGGTGAAGCAGGAGGAGGGCCCGGACTGAGCCCGGGGCTGCCGGAGCTTGGCCTCAGGAGCTGTTGCGGTCGTGCGGGCCACTTTTGTTTTACCTTTCCTTTCTCATGCGTTTTGAAAAAAGCAGAGGGCCCCGCTGGGGTGTGTAATGAACTGTGGCAGTTATGCTGCTATGCTATGCTTATTATCTTGACGTTATGCTGTGATATCTGTGTTCCGAGTAGGCGTGGTTAGGTAACTTAGCTTGATATGCTTGCGACAGCTCCCCACCTCATGAGGGAATGTCCTTCGGTATCTGGCGGAGCCCCCCTTCCTGACGACTCGGGAGCCGTCGGCCTCCGGAGACGCTATAGAGCTGCTGTAGAGTTGTTAGGAATCTTGACGGGGAACCTCATTCTTCCTTGCACGAGCCCCCAGATGTGGGTCACCTGTGGCTTAGCACACTGCCTCGCACTACCTGGGGGGCATGGACATAAGAGGGTGCGCATGCCCATGAGCTCAATCGAGGGCGTCTCATGAGGATTAAGAAGGCCGAAGCACTGGGACAACGGGATTCCGGCGAGGTGTGTGCTTGCGTGCAGGTGATCCCAAACGCGCACACCTACCTAGCCCCCACACACCGGACACGTGAGGAGGAGTGACTGGGAACTGCCGCTCTTCCCGGGCCATGACTGAGAACGAGCAAAGCAAGAGGAGAAAAAAAATCCAACTTCGGCGAACAAAACACGAAAACTCCAAATTCGATTAAGAAGTTGCGAACCAACTACAAAAAGCAAGCAAAAGAACAGCCGCGTCCGGCACCTAGTCTAGTCTTCTCACCAGCACGGAGCTAAGTGCTGCCACTAGGACGTGGGAGGGAGCCCTCGTGAGGCCTACAGGCGACACTCAGGAGACTCCAGGGCGTGTACAGCCCCACTCATTATTATGTGAGAGTGTCACAAGCGGAGACCTTCACAGGCACGGGGCCTTGCTTCATGGGTAGAACTTCCGGAGGTGCCGGATGTTCCAGGCGTTCTGGATGGGGATCCCATCATGTGTCTCCAGGCGCGCGACGCCAGGCCTGGAGACATGGGCGATCCTAAATGGGCCCTCCCACATGGGTGAGAGCTTTTGCAGCCCTTCCCTAGAGAGCACCCGCCTTAGGACAAGATCACCCACCTCGAGCATCCTGGGGCGGACGCTGCAGCAGTGGTACTGCCGCAATGCCTGCTGGTACCTTGCCGCTCGGAGCGAGGCTTGACGATGACATTCCTCCCCAAGCACAACATCCATCCCCCGCGTGGCGTCCTGGCGTGCCTCGTCAAACACCAGGACCCATGTGGAGCGATGCTTGACATCGTGAGGGAGAACTGCTTCAGCTCCGTAGACGAGGAAGAATGGGGTCTCGCCCGTCGGCTTGGTTGCAGTGGTGCGGATGGACCACAACACGGACTGGAGCTCGTCGAGCCAGCCCCTGCCGCAGGCCTCGAGCTTCTTCTTGAAGGTCCTTGCCTTGAGGCCTCTTAGGACCTCTGCATTGGCACGCCTGGCCTGGCCATTGCTCTTGGGGTGTGCCACCGAAGCGTAGCATATCTGCATTCCAAGGTTAGCACAGTATGTTTTGAAAAGGTTGATGGTGAACTGCGAGCCATTGTCGATGATGATGTGATTAGGAACCTCGAACCGGCTCACGAGGCCCTTGATGAACTTTGACGGCTGAGCCGGCCAGGATGGTGCGGACGTCTTCTACCTCCGCCCATTTGGTGAACTTGTCGATGGCGACGTAGAGGTAGCGGTAGCCCCCAGGCACTTTGAGGGAATGGCCCCAAGATGTCTAGCCCCCAGACCGCGAATGGCCATGTGAGCGGGATGGTCTAGAGGCCCTGAGCGGGCTGATGGATCTGCTTGGCATGGAATTGGCAAGCTTAACAGGATCTCACCAGCTCGGTGGCATCATTGAGTGTCGTGGGCCAGTAGAACCCACTACGGAATGCCTTGCCCACGAGGATGCATGATGAGGAGTGTTAGAAGGGAGAGAGAGATTAGGTGGAATTATTCGTTGTATTGCATGAGCCTCGTGGGCATATATATAGGAGTACAATGATCTACTTAGAGTACAAGACAAGCCAGAACAAATCCTAGTCTATCTCGTCTTTCCTAATAATCACAATACTTAACATCCCCCCGCAGTCACAATGGTAGCGACGCAGACGGTGAGACTGGAGAAGAATCCGAAGGCAAGCTGACGGACACCCCCCCACAGTCATAACGGTCGATGCATCACGGAGTCGTGGCTGGAGTGAAAACCGACGAGGTCGCTCAAGAAGGCGGTAGCCCTTTGTGACGTTTGTCGATGTAGCCGAGAGCATGGGTGGTGGAGCCATGGTCGAGGTAGCCGTGCGAAGAATGCCGTGGTCGATGTTGAGTCGGGGTAGCCGGTGTCGAGGAAGTCGTCGTGGAGCCGCGGGCGCAAGGAGGCGCCGAGTTAGTCATGGGCGTAGTAGTGTCAAAGTAGTGGTGCGCCAGGAAGTAGATGATGTTGACGACGCGTCGCGCCGGGGTTGCCAACCCCGAGGACACATCATAGATGAAGGCACGGGTCGGTGTTGCCAGCACCGGGCATGCATAGACGGACGAAGACGAAGTTGACGAAGCACCGCACCAGGCTTGCCAGGCCCGGGGACATGTCGTGGACGAAGGCATGCGGTGGTGTTGCCAACACCGGGCATGCGTAGACTGGGACCTACACGAGCTATACGCCATGTCGAAGAAGTCAGAGAGGCCACCAGAGAAGGACTCGACGATGGTTGTGGCACCAATCGGTGTGGGGCCAATGTCGCCTGCAGTTGTCGGAGTAGATGAAGTGGTCGGGGTAGATGACGGCGATGCTAGCGACGGGCTGGTGCTGGACGAAGATGAAGGGGGTGGATGGGCGGCTACAAGGGTAGCGGCAGCTGAGGGAGTCCTGGATAAGGGGGTATCCGGACAGCTGGACTATATACATCGTCCGGACTATAGAAGCGTCAAGATACAAGACTCAAGACTTCGGCTCGTGTCCGGATGGGACTCTCCTTTGCATGGAAGACAAACTTGGCGATCCGGATATTATGTTTCCTTCTTTGTAACCGACTCCATGTAAACCCTAACTCTCCGGTGTCTATATAAACCGGAGAGGATGGTCCTTAGAAGGCCGATCACAATTACAATCATACCATCATAGGCTAGCTCTTATGGTTTAGCCTCTACGATCTCGTGGTAGATCTACTCTTGTATTCCACATATCTCCAATATTAATCAAGCAGGAAGTAGGGTTTTACCTCCATCGAGAGGGCCCGAACCTGGGTAAACATTGTGTCCCTTGCTTCCTGTTACCATCAGCCTAAGACGCACACATCGGGACCCCCTACCCGAGATCCGCCGGTTTTGACACCGACATTGGTGCTTTCATTGAGAGTTCCTCTGTGTCGCCACTGCAAGGGCTCGATGGCTCGTCTCGTTGTCAAGGACGATATCACTTCTGATGGAGCGCTGGCTGTAGGCCAGACTCTCCAGCTTGGCAGCTTCATTATGACCGCCCCATCGGCTGTCGCACCGATGATGGCCTCTCGGGTCATCACACATAACCTTCGCATTGGTTCGGAGCTTTCCGAACAGATGGATCCGATGGAGCTCTCCTCTCTTAATGAGCTCTTGGATCACATCGCCGTCTTGGGAGTCGCTACAGACTATGACTGGATTGGGCTTAAACCCGACCAGAGGGACATTAGATCCCTGCCGGCCACCCATGAGATAGTGGTAGTGGAGGAATCACACGTGGTTCGCCCCTCAACTTTGAGGACGAATTATGTTCGGATCACCGAATTTAGTGAGCCGAACACCCACCCAAAGGACTACATGACCCAGGTCCCGGACTTAGAATCGGGCGCTGGGCCAAAGGGATTAGGTAATACTCCAGATCCTGAACTGTCAGGCTCGGTACTTCCCGTGCCCCCGGGCGTCAGATCGGATCAAAATCCGGCTTCAGCCAATGACGCCCGCTCGGACTTAATCCGTCTCTCCCGTGTCCGGTAGGAGCCCCAGGAGACGGTACATCGTTATTGGGCCAGATTTCTCCTTGCTCTTAATAAGGTCAAGGACTGCCACGAGGAGGATGTAGTCTCTCTTTTCTGTAGAAACTGCACGAACAAAGGACTCCTTAATGCTATAAGTCAACGTGACATAGAGGACCTTACAGACTTGGCAACCATAGTACAAAAGTATTATGCGATGGAAAGTGCCTGGAAAACCCAGTCAAAATTTTGGGATAGTACGACCCTCATCGGAACTTTTGTCCGAACTAAACGGCCGAACTCTCGTAAGTCGACCAACTCAATTCCCAAGAAACCGAAGCCCGCCCCAGGGCGTGGAACCGTATTGGAAGGATGGCTCAACGGGCCGTGTAAGCTTCACAGCACGCCAGACGCTACGCCGACCCATAGCCTTAGAGCATGTTGGATACTCCGGCAGGTAGCTAAGAGTGGCGAGGATCTCCTTGAGAGCCATAAAGCAGAACCACATCCCACCAAAGAACACAATATGGTCCTGACAGTCTTCGAGATCTTCGCCTCAAACAATAGGCGCAAGCGAGCGCATCGAAGCTCCGTTGAAATTTGGCATGTGGCAAAAGTAAATCCATGGAACGACACTGCTATAACCTTCAATGCCAGTGACGAACCCCAAGTCCAGTCCGTCCGGGCGCCGGCAGCTCTGGTCCTCACCCCAATAGTGGATGGCTTTCGGCTCACTAAAGTACTCATGGTCGGCGGAAGCGGATTGAACCTAATCTATGAAGAAACCCTAAAAAAGATGGAGATTGACAAAAGCCGCATTGAACAAAGTGGCACGACCTTCAGGGGAATTATCCCTAGTCGGGAGGCTTGGTGTGCAGGAGAAATCACACTCAACGTGGTATTCGGCACCCCAGAGAATTACAGGTCTGAAGAAATCACATTCCAAGTGGCTCCTTTCAACAGCGGATACCACGCCCTTCTAGGGCGGGACGCGTTTGCGAGCTTTCAAGCCATACCCCATTACGGGTACATGAAGCTTAAAATGCCCGTACCCAATGGAATCATCACTCTAGCTAGTGATCCGGACGTCGCACTCGGCGCCGAAAACAAAACCGCAGCGCTGGCCTTGGAAGCATTATCCGAAGCCCTAGCGGTAGAAGAATTAACCACGCTACGCTCCATCGTGGACAGGGACGACGTGTGATGTCTACTATGCAACCTTCTTCTTGTAGACGTTGTTGGGCCTGCAAGTGCACAGGTTTGTAGGACAGTAGCAAATTTCCCTCAAGTGGATGACCTAAGGTTTATCAATCCGTAGGAGGCATAGGATGAAGATGGTCTCTCTCAAACAACCCTGCAACCAAATAACAAAGAGTCTCTTGTGTCCCCAACACACCCAATACAATGGTAAATTGTATAGGTGCACTAGTTCGGCGAAGAGATGGTGATACAAGTGCAAAATAGATGGTAGATAAAGGTATTTGTAATCTGAAATTATAAAAACAGCAAGGTAACAGGTGGTAAAAGTGAGCGTAAACGGTATTGCAATGATAGGAAACAAGGCCTAGGGTTCATACTTTCACTAGTGCAAGTTCTCTCAACAATAATAACATAGATAGATCATATAACAATCGCTCAACATGCAACAAAGAGTCACTCCAAAGACACTAATAGCGGAGAACGAACGAAGAGATTATGGTAGGGTACGAAACCACCTCAAAGTTATTCTTTCGGATCAATTTATTCAAGAGTTTGTACTAGAATAACACCTTAAGACACAAATCAACCAAAACCCTAATGTCACCTAGATACTCCATTGTCACCTCAAGTATCCGTGGGCATGATTATATGATATGCACCACACAATCTCAGATTCATCTATTCAACCAACACAAAGTACTTCAAAGAGTGCCCAAAAGTTTCTACCAGAGAGTCAAGAATGTGTGCCAACCCCTATGCATAGGTTCATGGGTGGAACCCGCAAGTTGGTCACCAAAACATACATCAAGAGGCACATGATATCCCATTGTCACCACAGATAAGCACGGCAAGACATACATCAAGTGTTCTCATAAAAGACTCAATCCGATAAGATAACTTCAAAGGGGAAAAGTCAATTCATCACAAGAGAGTAGAGGTGGAGAAACATCATAAGATCCAACACCAATAGCAAAGCTCGGGATACATCAAGATCGTGCCATAGAGGAAACATGAGAGAGAACACGAGAGAGAGAGAGAGAGAGAGATCAAACACATAGCTACTGGTACATACCCTCAGCCTCGAGGTTGAACTACTCCCTCCTCGTCATGGAGAGCGTCGGGATGATGAAGATGGACACCGATGATGGATCCCCCCTCCGGCAGGGTGCCGGGTGATACGTCTCCGTCGTATCTACTTTTCCAAACACTTTTGCCCTTGTTTTGGACTCTAACTTGTATGATTTGAATGGAACTAACCCGGACTGACACTGTTTTCAGCAGAACTGCCATGGTGTTGTTTTTTGTGCAGAAAATAAAGATTCTCGGAATGTCCTGAAACTCCACGGAACACCTTAGAAAAAATAAAGAAAAATCCTCGCAAAAGATGAAGACCAGGGGGCCCACACCCTGCTCACGAGGGTGCCCCCCTGGGCGCGCCCCTACCTCGTGGGCCCCCTGGTGGCCCTCCGACGCCAACTCCAACTCCATATATTGGCTTTCGGGGAGAAAAAAGTCAGAGAGAAGAAATCATCACGTTTTATGATACGGAGCCGCCGCCAAGCCCTAATATCTCTCGGGAGGGCTGATCTGGAGTCCGTTCGGGGCTCCGGAGACGGGAATTCGTCGCTGTCGTTATCATCAACCATCCTCCATCACCAATTTCATGATGCTCACCACCGTGCATGAGTAATTCCATCATAGGCTTGCTGGATGGTGATGGGTTGGATGAGATTTATCATGTAATCGAGTTAGTTTTGTTAGGGTTTGATCCCTAGTATCCACTATGTTCTGAGATTGATGTTGCTATGACTTTGCTATGCTTAATGCTTGTCACTAGGGCCCGAGTGCCATGATTTCAGATCTGAACCTATTATGTTTTCATGAATATATGTGAGTTCTTGATCCTATCTTGCAAGTCTATAGTCACCTACTATGTGCTATGATCCGGCAACCCCGAAGTGACAATAATCGGAACCACTCCAGGTGATGACCATAGTTTGAGGAGTTCATGTATTCACTATGTGATATTGCTTTGTTCCGGTTCTCTATTAAAAGGAGGCCTTAATATCCCTTAGTTTCCAATAGGACCCCGCTGCCACGGGAGGGTAGGACAAAAGATGTCATGCAAGTTCTTTTCCATAAGCACGTATGACTATATTCGGAATACATGCCTACATTACATTGATGAACTGGAGCTAGTTTTGTGTCACCCTATGTTATGACTGTTACATGATGAACCACATCCGGCATAATTATCCATCATTGATCTGATGCCTACGAGTTTTCCATATACTAGTTCTTGCTTGTTTACTTTTCCGTTGCTACTATTACAATCACTGCAAAAATACCAAAAACATTACTTTTGCTGTCTTTACTTTTGTTACCGTGACCATCACTATCATATTACTTTGCTACTAAACACTTTGCTGCAGATACTAAGTTTCCAGGTGTGGTTGAATTGACAACTCAGCTGCTAATACTTGAGAATATTCTTTGGCTCCCCTTGTGTCGAATCAATAAATTTGGGTTGAATACTCTACCCTCGAAAACTGTTGCGATCCCCTATACTTGTGGGTTATCACCGGGAAGGGCTCCCGAGAGGTTTTTGGTGGCTACAGAGGCTTGCGGCGGCGGAACTTCCGATCTAGGTTAAATCCCGAATGTTTCAGTATTTCTAGGAATTATTGGCGTTGGTTTCACGTCAGGGAGGTCTCCGGGCCGTCCACGAGACAGGGGGGCGCCCCCCCCTAGGGGTGCGCCTTCCTATCTCGTGGGCAGCCCGGAGCTCTTCTGGCCCAACTCCGATGCTCCGTGGTCTTCTTTTGGTCCATAAAAAATCCTCAAAAATTGGCATGTCATTTGGACTCCGTTTGATATTCCTTTTCTTCGAAATACCGAAACAGGCAATAAAACAGCAATATGGGCTGGGCCTCTGGTTAATAGGTTAGTCCTAAAAGTAATATACAAGTGTATAATAAAGCCCATAATCATTCAAAACAGATAATATAATAGCATTTAACAATAAAAAATTATAGATACGTTGGAGACGTATCAACGTGATACTTGACAAGCGACCCAAGTCCACCTCATTCAAACCCGCAGATGAGATAGTCAAATTCCAAGTCCACCCAACGGACCCCATGAATACAGCTTCCATTGGGACACAGTTGAACCCCACTATGGACGCTACACTGCGCGACTTCTTACACGAGAATTGGGATATCTTCGACTGGCACCCATCGGACATGCCGGGCATCCCACGTGGATTGGCTGAACACAACCTTAACATACTAAAGGGATACAAACCTGTTAAACAGACCCTAAGGCGGAGCCCAAACGGCAAGCCATGGGGGAGGAGCTAGCCAAGTTACTTGAGGCCGGATTCATCAGAGATATCAAACATCCGAATTGGCTGGCGAAACTGGTAATGGTACCAAAGAAGGACAAATCCTGGCGCCTGTGCGTCCACTTCAAAGACCTTAACAAGGCTTGCCCCAAGGACCCTTTCCCCTCCCTCGCATCGATCAAATCATCGATGCCACAGCCGTACATGCACTACTAGGGAAAAGCCTAGCAGTAGCGCGGGTTTTGGGCCTATTAGTAGCGCGGGGGCTGACGCTACTAATAAGGCGCTACACCTAACGTATAGCAGTAGCGCGGGTGCCACCCACGCTACTACTACGTCCGTTAGTAGTAACGTGGGTAAAAACCCGCGCTACTACTAATCTCTAATCTCTGTTTTTTTTTTTGAATTTTTTCGAAAATAAATTTCGATTTTCCCCTAATTTTCAAATTTCTGAATTATTTTAACCTCCAATCTCTAATCACCCCTCATCGTTGCTCAATTTAATCTCTAATCACCCCTCATCATTCCAAATCATCTAACTTCCCGGACGGTCACCCATCCTCTCACTACTCCAGCCTGAGCATGCTTAACTTCCGGGTTCTATTCTCCCTCGTTTCCAAGTCTACACTTGTTGTTTTCCTGACAATAGTAAGATGTCAATCCTATCAACCTCAGGAATTTAGCTTCAGCATGAAGTCACACATTTCTCTATTTGAGTTTGAAACTATTGTTCTAAAAAATAACACTAATATTTAGTAACACTAATATTTCTTGAATAATTAGTTTGACCATTGTTTGACCATAGTTTGACCATAGTTTGACCAGATTTGACGAAAATTCAAAAAAACTGAAATAATTATTTAG
Organism: Triticum aestivum; assembly: GCF_018294505.1. Lineage (NCBI taxonomy): Eukaryota > Viridiplantae > Streptophyta > Magnoliopsida > Poales > Poaceae > Triticum > Triticum aestivum. The sequence goes on along the minus strand of NC_057801.1, from coordinate 169,583,581 downwards.
TAACACTAATATTCTTGAATAATTAGTTTGACCAGATTTAACAAAAAATTTAAAAAACTGAAATTTGATGAATTTTTTTACCCCCAGATCTTAAAAGCTCCGTAACTTTTTTCTGTTAGGTTTTTGAGGATTTTGAAAATGTTTAACGGGGTTCCCCTAGTTAAATTTGGATGTAACTTTTCGAGTAGATGATTTTTCATATAAAAACTTTTTCATCCGAGTTAGTATGCAAAAGTTATGCCCATTTTTACAAATTCTCGAGAGATTTTGCAAATAAAGTCGAAATTCATATTTGCAAATTTTCCCAACAACTAGACCACATATCACATGGGAAACTTATTTTCTTTTATTTTTTGACATTTTCATCATTTTCTTTTATTTTTTTAAAATTGAAAAGGCGATCCACAAGGGGGGGTAGAGTTTGAAAAATGGGACCTTTAGTACCGGTTGGTGGCTCAAACCGGAACTAAAGGTCTAACCTTCAGTACTAATATTTAGTAACACTAATATTCTTGAATAATTATTTAGTAACATGAATACTTCTTGATAAGTAGTTTCACCACAGTTTGACCAGATTTGACCAAAATTGAAAAAACCCTGAAATTTGAGCATAACTTTTTTTCCTTTTAGAATTTGAGGATTCTAAAAATTTGCAAACAGGCCATAGGCCGCCAAAATCGGATGCGGATTTTCGTGCTGAACATTTTGATATATTATACGTTTTTTCTAACATCGTATGCAAAAGTTATAGCCATTTTACATTTTCCCTACACTTTTTGCAAAACATGTCGAAATTTAACTTTTTAAATTTCCCTAAGTAGTACATGTAGTAACATAACTACATCTCGAAGGATTTTAATTTTTGAAGTTTTTATCATTTTCTTTTGCTTTTTACAAACCCGCGCTACTAATATCAACTTAGTAGTAGCGCGGGTTTATAACCATTGCTACTACTATGGCATGGTCCAGGGGCACGGTAGAGATCACTTAGTAGTAGCGAGGGTTAAAAACCAACGCTACTGCTATCAACTTAGTAGTAAGGAGGGTTAAAAACCCGCGCTACTACTATGGCATGTCCTGGGGGCACGGTAAAGACCGCTTAGTAGTAGCGAGGGTTAAAAACCCGCGCTACTGCTATCAACTTAGTAGTAGCGAGGTTTAAAAACCTGCACTACTAGTAAGTAGCAGTAGCGAGGGTTTTTAACCGTCGCTACTAGTAAGCGTCTGTGTATAAGCTTTTCCCTAGTAGTGACGACTCGCTGTGTTTCCTCGATGCATACTCTGGATACCATCAAATAAAGATGGCAGAGTCCAACCAAGCTGCAACAACTTTCATAACGCCATATGACCCTTTCTGCTTCAACACTATGCCTTTCGGGCTTAAGAATGCCGGAGCAACCTACCAACGCATGATTCAAACATGCCTGGAAAAGCAAATCAGCAAAACAGTGGAGGCATACGTGGACGACGTAGTCATTAAAACAAGACACGTCGAAACCCTAATTGATGACTTGAGGCTTACGTTCGACAACTTACGAACATACGACATCAAGCTGAATCCGGAGAAATGCATTTTGGCGTCCCCTCTGGAAAACTGCTGGGCTTCATTGTTTCCAATAGAGGACTTGAAGCTAATCCGGCAAAAATCCGAGCTTTGTCACAGTTGGCTATACCAACAGACCTCAAACACATCCAGAAATTAGCTGGATGCGTGGCTGCTTTGAGACGCTTTATCTCCAGGTTAGGAGAAAAGGCATTGCCTCTTTATCGCCTCCTTCGGCGCACCGAACACTTCGTGTGGACGGATGCAGCCACGGCCGGACTAGATGAAATAAAGACCTTATTGGCCAGTAATCCAGTCCTAACAGCGCCAACTATCGGCGAACCTATGCTATTGTACATAGCTGCAACACATCAAGTTGTAAGCGCAACACTCATCGTCGAACGAGAGGTTGACGAATACAAATTCCCGCTACAGAAGCCGGTTTATTATGTATCCACGGTCCTCACCCCATGCAAATCCCGATACCCACACTATCAAAAAATTGCATACGCAATCTTCATGGCATCCCGAAAGCTACAACACTACTTTCAAGAGTGTTCGATTACGGTGGCCTCCGAAGTACCACTCAACGATATAATAATAACCGCGATGCCACGGGCCGGATTGCTAAATGGGCCATCGAACTCCTTCCGGTTGACATAACATACAAGCCCCGGCGGGCTATCAAGTCGCAAGTATTAGCTGACTTCGTCGCCGAATGGACGGAAGCCGAACTCCCTAAAGAGTACGGCGCGTACTCTAACTAGATCATGCACTTTGACGGCTCTAAAATGCTGGCCGGATTGGGAGCAGGTGTAGTCCTGACTTCTCCCACCGGGGACACGGTCCAGTACGTCCTCCAAATATTATACACAGACTCCAATAATGCAGCCAAATACGAGGCTCGGTTGCACGGTCTCTGGATGGCAGTCTCTATGGGCATTCAACGCCTAGAGGTGCGCGGGGATTCAAACCTCGCAATATCACAAATAAATGGAGACTTTGATGCCAAGGATCCGAAAATGGCGGCCTATCGCAATGCCGTCCTTAAAATGTTAGCTCGATTCGACGGGCTCGAATTCCACCATGTGGCTCGAGAAAATAATCAAGCGGCAGATGTCCTTGCATGCATCGGCGCTAAACACGACCCCGTCCCACCTAACATATTCCTGGAAAGGCTGTTCAAGCCATCCATGGTATGGGAAGGGGAGTCTGGCAATACCAACACGGATCCGAATACATCCCCAGATTCCGAACTATCAGACATAGTCGGAGGTTCTACCACTGAAATAACATCATGAGCCCACGAAATAATGGCTGTCATCGCCTCGTGGACTGAGCCTTTCTTGGCCTACCTAAATAGGCAGGAGCTCCCTGAAGACCAAAATGAAGCACGCTGCATTGTCTGGCGCTCTAAAAGCTTACAAAGTCCATGAAGGAGAACTCTATAAGAAAAGTACTACCGGAGTGCTCCAAAGGTGCATCTCCGAAGAGGAAGGGCGGAAGCTCTTGGCTGAAATCCATGCCGGACTGGGCGGGCACCACGCTGCGGCTCGAGCACTAGTCAGCAAGGCCTTCCGTACAGGTTTCTATTGGCTGATGGCCCGAGCAGACGCACAGGACCTTGTCGAACACTGCATCGGTTGCCAGCTCTTCGCCAATCAGAGCCTTATGCCCCATATCGCTCTCCAAACAATCCCCATAACTTGGCCCTTCGCGGTCTGGGGGTTGGATATGGTTGGACCCCTTAAAGGGGGAAGCCATAAGAAAAAAATACTTATTGGTCATGGTTGACAAGTTCACCAAATGGATAGAAGCCAAACCAGTGAAAACGGCCGAATCAGTTATAGACTTCATATCTGGAGTCGTACACCGATACGGTGTCCCCCACAGCATCATCACCGATAGTGGCTCGAATTTCACGGCCGATGAGGTGAAATCTTGGTGTGGCAAAATGGGCATTAAGCTCGATTATGCTTCCGTCTACCATCCTCAAACAAATGGCCAGGTCGAACGGGCAAACGGTCTTATTATGAGCGGCATCAAACCCAGACTAGTGCGATCCTTGACAGAGTCGGATACTCAGTGGGTCAAGGAGCTCGACTCCGTACTCTGGGTGCTGCGGACCACGTCTAATCGCACCACCGGATACACACCCTTTTTTATGGTGTACGGCGCGGAAGCAGTACTACCATGCGACATAATACATGATTCGCCACACGTACGCATGTACAAAGAGAAGGAAGCCGAGTTAGATCGGCAGGATAATTTGGATGCCCTGGAGGAGGAGCGCGATGTCGCTAAGGCCCATTCCGCATTCTATCAGCAACAGGCTCGATGATACCAAAGCAGAGAAGTGCGGGCCAAAACTTATAATATTGGCGAACTCGTTCTACGCTTACCAGAGAAGAAGAAAGACAAGCTCAAACCCAAGTGGGAAGGCCCCTTCATCATCGACAAAGTTCTCATTGGAGGAGCGTACCGCTTACATAATGCATCCGATAACAGACTCGAGATGAACCCTTGGAACGCGGCCAGACTCCGGAGATTCTACGCCTAGCGCCGAACTCAGTGTTCGTCTCCTTAACCCTCCTTTTTCAATTATGCTCCCTCCCTTTTTCCTTTCTCGATCTCCTTCTTTTCACACAAGTATTTCATATAGTGCGGATTCCCGGATTTCCGGCCGCACTATGTGTGTAAACTTTACCTGGGGGCTTCCTATACGGAAGCTTAATATAAATTACTTTAACAGCTTCTTGCCCATCACACATGCGTTTCTTTTTCCATGTGTGCCTTTTCTTCACCATTATATGCATTGATATGACTTAAGACGTGGCCAAGCTGGGTTGCCTGGCTCCTGTGTTTATGCCCTACGTGTTAATTCGTCTAGGGCATAAGGGGAGCACCTCTGCGATTGTTACTGCCGGTTGAGCCGGATGTGTACCTCAGATTGGGTGAAGCCGAAAGCTAGTTTCCTTAAGAGAATATTCGGTCGGTGAACAAAAGATGTCCTTGTTTATTATAACATTAATCCCCAGAAGTTTCGTATCCTGTGCTTTGGTTCGCAGTCCGGACATGTGCCTTGACACATGCTTACCCAGGGAAAGGAACCCTTAACGGAACTATTCTCCTCGGAAGATGTTTCTTGCTAACCATGCAATATAACATAACTAGTTGGGTACTTGTCTGTTCAAGCACTTATGACCCCTACGCCTGGTCTCCATGCATACTCCGGTTTTATATAACCGAGTGGGTATTCGGACACAGCCCAGACTTTAGGATCCGGGGGCTGAAGCGAAAAGGTCCGCAAGGACAAATGATTTTAAATCCGGTAGGGGCTACTTATGTCCATCGAATTACATAGTCATTTGGACTGATTATATTCATCCTCTATACCATCCAACAGGCTATCTAACTTACAATCCAGTTGAGAATACTTTGTGGCTAACGCCACCTGGTTATATACCAGACTCACGGGAATTTCTTGCCCATCTGGCCTGGCCGGTCAAACTTCAGCCATATGGTTCAGGTCCAGCTTGGTGTAGCGCGTCTTCACCATCGCCCATGCTTCTCTTGCACCTTGCCGGCAGGAGGATATCTTCCACAAACGGAAGCGTTGCCGTGCCCCCTGAAGCATGTCCACAAGCCCCCCCTGCCCTTTGGCAGGGAGCTTGATGGCCACAAAGACCGTGCAATGCCCTGCATCACCTGCCGAGCTTGCTCGTGCAGTTGTGAGAGGTCCTGCAGTAAATCACCTGCAGATGCGGGCATCTCCTCCTCAGGGCAACCCGTCAGCATTCCTACAACCATAACTTTTTCAATATGCTTCCTCACCGAACTATACTATATAGGCACTTACGATAAAAGCCGCGGCGAAGCCTTTTGTTCTCCTTCACAGAGTCCGCTAGTTGTGCACGGACGTCTTTCAATTCCACGTCCAGCCGAACATTGGCATCTTGGAGAATATTATTATCATGCTTCACTTCCGTCAGGATGTGCTCGCCGGCCTTTAGTTGCCTCTGGAGATGCGACTCGTCCTCCCCGCCGCCCTCCGGATTTACTCTGAGGTTGTCTACAGAACTCTCTGTTAAATTTGTCATACTAGTCGGTTGCCAACTGGTGCATTTTCATATAATTCAGATAAATATTACCACACAGGGCCTTCTGGGATTCCTCTAGCTTGGCAACTGTGGCCCTCAGTTGAGTCTTGCACTCCTCTAGCTCCCGGGCCAATTGCTCATTCTTATCAACAAGAACCTGTGCATGAATTGATACTTAAAACTGTTGTTTCAACCATTTCAAGTCTCAGGGGCTACTACTATATATATGCTCATCAAGCTTTCTTACCCGGGCGAGTCCGCTTTGAGCAGCTCGGATGTATGCGTCTCCCGAATTGAAGGCATTAAACGCCTCTTCGGAAAAGATGTTGTTGAGAAGCACGGCCCGTCGACACCGATGATCCATGGTGCTCTCTACCTCCGAATTGGTGGCGGAGAGCATATATGTGTCCTCTGTCGGAGGACTATGCGGCGTCGGCCCTACGTCCACCTCCTCTCTCGAAGTTGGTCTTGGAGCCCGACTGGTGGAGGCGTGGTTGGTAGGATCTCTGGATATAGTCCGGATACTCCTCTTCCTGCCAAAATGTACGAAGGGCGCTGTTATACTTCAAACGACAACAAAATTGCATGACAGGTTGTTTTCTTACCTCTGTAGAGGCGTGTTGGCTCTAATCGCTTTCCTCTTGAGCCTGCCAATCCGGACGGCTGTGGCTGACGGGTCCCTAGGGGCTCGGCCCTGCGCTCCGAACGTTGCTTCTGTAAAAGCACGACATATCAGGGATAAGGTGTGACATCAGGAAAGAATTCTCTTCGGAGGATCGAGTTTTCGGCTTGGCTTACACACGACGAAGGTAACAGTCTGAGATAATCGGCGGTAATAGCCACTGGGGCGCCGTCACGGCTCGTCTGCTAAAATATCCCGTTGACAAGCTCCACGGCCGCATCTGGGCCTTCTTCGAGTCCTGGATCCAGGGCCCTTTCGGGGTCCTCTGGCTACGAAGAAGGGCTGGTGATTCCTTCCATGTCCCTCCTTAGTTCCTGCTTGGAAATATCGACGCAGGTAACTTTAGCAAAGAATGCCACAATAAGTGAAGCGGTAAAATAAATGACGACTTACCCAGTTTGGGGGATTGTACATGGAGAATCCGTCTCGTGGTTGAATATGGAGGAATTCCTCCTCTTCTCCTTTGTACAGGTCGGACAGTATCCTTGCCAGAGCGGTGGGGGAGTCCGGACCCTTACGGCCGCAGCGGGTGGCATCGTCTGTCCCGTTATAGTGCCACATGGGATTGCTCCGATGTTGAAGCGGTTGCACTCCCTGCATTATACATATTGCCATCACCTCGACTATCGTCAGTCCGGATTTGGCCAGTAACTTTATCTTGTTCATTAGGAAATGTACTTCCCTGGAATCCTCTTCTTGGGGGCCTCGGGGGCGCCAGCTTAGATGCGCCCTCGGCGGAGAGTTGCTGAACTTGGGGAGTCCTGTCCGGATTGGATCCGGAAGAGGAGCGTCGTCAATATAAAACCACTCTGAAGCCCAGTTGTCTGGAGCCTTCTTGGGAGTACTGGACAGGTATCCGGTCTCAGCAATACGCCATACTTCGGCCCCGCCCACTTGACATAGGGATTCTCCCTGGTTGCGGGGGACAAGGCAGAACAACTTCTTCCACAATCTGAAATGAGCCTCACAGCCTAGAAATAGCTCGCAAAGGGCGACGTACCCTACTATATGCAGTATGGAGGCTGGGGTAAGACTGTGCAACTGGAGGCCGTAGAACTCCAGAAGCCCATGAAGGAATGGATGAATAGGAAACCCGACGCCCCTTAACAGATGCGGAATTAAGCATATTCGCTCCTCTGGAGACGGATTGGGGGATCTCTTCGCTTGTTCTCCGATGCTATAGGTGGCCACTCCGGCTCGCACAGGGACCATGAATGCCGGCGGGAGGAGCCCTTGGGTTTGTAACTTTACCAAACGGCTATGGGAAACTAAGCACTCTCCCCAGTCTCCCGGCTTGGGGCAAGGGGAGCGAGCAGAAGAGTTGCGATGACCGGCCATGCTGGAATGGTTTTTTATTGGCGCTCTATTGGATGCTTGCTCGAGGAGGGAGAGTGAGGTTTGGATCTGTGAATCCCCGTCTCTTCAAATAGGCAGCTAGCCTGAAGGACCAAGGGTGGCAAATGCAAAAATGCCTCGACTCCTCACATTCACTCGACATGTGGAAATGGCCATTATTGATACATAGAAGCCGAGGAGTATAACCTTGATGAAGATGCCGGACACTGTTCGTCGTGATGGGAACCTTGGAGTATTCGGAGGAGGAACCTGCCTTGCAATGCCGAAGACAAGACTGTGCGCCAAACTCATCGTCATTGAAGCCTAGTTCAGGGGCTACGGAGGGAGTCCTGGATAAGGGGGTATCCGGATAGCCGGACTATATACATCGTCCGGACTATAGAAGCGTCAAGATACAAGACTCAAGACTTCGGCTCGTGTCCGGATGGGACTCTCCTTTGCGTGGAAGACAAGCTTGGCGATCCGGATATTATGTTTCCTTCCTTATAACCGACTCCATGTAAACCCTAACTCTCCGGTGTCTATATGAACCGGAGAGGATGGTCCTTAGAAGGCCGATCACAATTACAATCATACCATCATCGGCTAGCTCTTAGGGTTTAGCCTCTACGATCTCGTGGTAGATCTACTCTTGTATTCCACATATCTTCAATATTAATCAAGTAGGAAGTAGGGTTTTACCTCCATCGAGAGGGCCCGAACTTGGGTAAACATTGTGTCCCTTGCTTACTGCTACCATCAGCCTAAGACGCACAGAGCGGGACCCCCTACCCGAGATCCGCCGGTTTTGACACCGACAGCAGTGTCGCCCGAAGAAGAGCGGCGGCGGCGGCTAGGTTAGGAGCGTGGCGGTGATGCTCGAAGTAGCGGAAGAACCCTGACAACATGACGAAGACCAGCGTGGACAGTGGCGTTCCCACGCCAAGGGAGACGGAGCAACGCATACCATAGGAAGTCGACATGCGGGGACGGTGAAGTGGAACGCGGGCCGCGACACTACGGCCCGAAGGGGCGATCCAGCGGTGGTGGGCAGGTCGGGGCGACGGCAGAAAGACCCCGGGGTGGCGGCGGGGACCACGGGCCATGGCCAAAGGGGCAGTGTCAGTGTCAAAACCGGCGGATCTCGGGTAGGGGGTCCTGAACTGTGCGTCTAGGCGGATGGTAACAGGAGACGAGGGACACGATGTTTTTACCCAGGTTCGGGCCCTCTTGATGGAGGTAAAACCCTACGTCCTGCTTGATTAATATTGATGATGTGGGTTACAAGAGTAGATCTACCACGAGATCAAGGAGGCTAAACCCTAGAAGCTAGCCTATGGTATGATTGTTGTTCGTCCTATGGACTAAAGCCATCCGGTTTATATAGACACCGGAGAGGGCTAGGGTTACACAGAGTCGGTTACAATGGTAGGAGATCTACATATCCGTATCGCCAAGCTTGCCTTCCACGCCAAGGAAAGTCCCATCCGGACACGGGATGAAGTCTTCAATCTTGTATCTTCATAGTCTTGGAGTCCGGCCGATGATGGTAGTTCGGCTATCCGGACACCCCCTAGTCCGGGACTCCCTCAGTAGCCCCTGAATCAGGCTTCAATGACGACGAGTCCGGCGCGCATGTTGTCTTCGGCATTGCAAGGCGGGTTCCTCCTCCGAATAATTTATAGAAGATTGTGAACACCAGGATAGTGTCCGGCTCTGCAAAAATAAATTCCACATACAACCGTAGAGAGAATAATATTACACAAGTTCAATCTGCTGACGTATTTTGTGGCGTCACGTCACACCACTACCAAGCCTTCAAATTGTTTTTATTGTTCCATCTCAGCGCGTTTAGCGAGGCGGTTTCCTTGGCACGTCTTGTTGAAGCAGAGATCGTGTTCCCCTTATTCCGGGATTCCCATCAATACGGACGTGGGTAACCCAACCACGCCATTGATTGCGGTGCTTGGGAGATAAGCGAGTTTTATCAGGCCGGTGGGGACGCATGTTTCTGTCCGCCCATATAAGGGGATAAAGATCCAACCTTTTTACCTGCGTCTTCTTCCTCCTTGGCTTATCCATCTCTGCAAACTCGAGCTCTAGCGCCCAAGCCCGCACATCTCACCTCAGCCTTCTCCAAATATGTCCGGAGCGGGAGGCAAGTGGATGGCCTCCTCTGTCACGGAGGGGCATATCCAGAAGCTGCACAGCGCCGAATACTTGTCCAGCGACATCGCGCATCGGCTCCCCGACGAGGGAGAGCTCATCCCCACCCCTAGGCCCCATGAGAGGGTAGTATTCCTTCCCCATTTCCTCCGCGGACTGGGCTTCCCACTTCATCCCTTTGTCCGGGGGCTCATGTTCTACTACGGCCTAGATTTCCATGATCTGGCCCCGAATTTTATCCTCAACATCTCGGCGTTTATCGTCATGTGTGAGGCCTTCCTCTGCATCCAGCCCCACTTCGGCTTGTGGCTCAAGACCTTCAGTGTCAAGCCGAAGGTTGTGAAGGGCAGCCAAGCGGAGTGCGAAGGCGCCATGGTGGGCAGGATGTCCCACGTTACGTGGCTGGAGGGTACTTTCATGGAAACCATTAAGGGGTGGCAATCGGGGTGGTTGTACATCACCGAGCCGCGTGACCCTAATTGGGCAGCGGCCCCCGAATTCAGATCCGGTATCCCTACACGGCTCACCTCCTGGAAAGAGAGTGGCCGGATCTGGGGGGATTTGGAGGAGCTGACCGGACTCCAAGCCTGTATCTAGAAGCTGGTGGACAAGAAGCTCAAGCTTGTCAACGTAGTCCAGGTGATGCTCATCCGCCGGATTCTCCCGTGCCAACGACGGGGCTTCAACATGTGGGAGTTTGATCCAGCGCAGCACCAGACTTTAAATGGGCTCTTCGACACTACGTACGAAGAGGTCTGGAAGGTGCTGTTCAAGGGAGCCGAGGCTCTCGCATCCGCTACCGAAGATCGCGGAGTTAGCTCGCAGCGTCCAGCTGACGAGGTAAGTGATATTGTCCTTTACGGGACGCTTGTTATTCATAGTTTGACTCTATGCGGGATCTAAACTCCCTTTCCTTTGACAGGACTAGCTGAAGAAGGCCGCACAGGCTATCTGTCCGGCCCCATTGCCAGAGGACCCAGCTGACGCCCGCCTAACGGGGCTGCTGGCTCCGGCACCCCACGTGGTGCCGGAGAAGAAGGCCAAGAAGAAGGCCACGGGACTCGGAATAGTTCCCTTTTTTAGGTGCTATCGGACGATGAATCCGAGGCTGACTCCTCCCACCAAGGCGAGGAGGAGAAGAAGAAAGCCTCTCCCCCAGCGGGGGGAGGGAAGAAAAGGAAGGCCTCCCCAACAAGGGAGGCCAAAGGGTCCAAGAGGGGAAAAACTCTTCCCCCGGACTGTTCCGCCAACGCCAGTGACGACGACGAGGACTGGCCTCCAAGGGCCAAGCCTCTGGCGAGATCGTAAGTATCCGGACTCCCGAATAACTTCAAGGTTTTCGTTTTCCGCCACATTATGTCTTTCTAATGCCACATACAACCCTGCAGTCCGCCTAAGGATGATCTCCCCACTTTGTCGAGCGGGTCCTTAGGGGCATCGGATATGGATTCTCTTCCGACTGCCTCCACCCCCCGTGATGCGGACGATGCTGAGGTAGGATCCCAGGAAGTGACCCACCAGGAGGAGAGGGCCCCAGAGGTGTCGCAGGACAACCTCCCGGACTTTGCACCGGACTCAGCCCCGGAACCCATAGTGGCTCTGGAGTCCGGCGGGCGACCCCTTCGTAAGAAGGGCAAGACCGCGACGCCGGCTGCCTCCGTCCAACCGGAGGTGCCGGATAATTTGCTAGAGGCGCTCAATAGCGCCTCTATTGAAGAGGAACACCGCACTGTTATGAGTGCGGTGATTCAAAAGGTTCAACTCGCCAAGAGCGGGCTGACCGAAGCCTGCAGCAGCCTTCTAACAGGCTTTGAGGTAAGAATTTCAATATATGTAAAATGGTACCGCGTAGATAGTAGCCCCTGATGCTCGGTTCAGTGTTCGGAAAGAAAAGCCGGACTGCGGATCTTTAGAAAGATAAACGCAGGAGTCATGAAAATATGTCAATATGGGATTGCAGGCTGTGCTGCTGACCTCTGCCGCACTGACCGCGGAGGTCAAAACTTTGAAGGGAGACCTCGAGCGGTCCGAGAACGAGCTCGGCCATGCCAAGAAGCAGCTCGAGGAAAAAGAAGGTGAGTAATACGATATGAAAATTGTACCTTACAGAAAAGGATTTGGTTGCAAGAAAAATGACAAGGATAACTAGTGTATTGCAGGGGCCACTAACGAGGTGGCGACCCTGAAGGAGGCGGCGGCCGCGGCCGAACGCAATGCGGCCGTGGAGCGCATCGAGCGAGAGAAACAAGAGGCGCGGGTGGCAGAGGTACAGCAAGAGCTCTAGGATCTCGTGAGGAAACATGAGAGCCTAGAGCGTGACTCGAAGACTCGAGAGTCTGAGCTTGCAACGGCTCTTGAGAGTGCCAAAGCCGCTAAGGCCGAAGCCTACAAGGCCCTCCAGGAGATTGAGGCGGTAAAGAAAATAGCAGCGGGTAAGGCATTTTTCATGCAAAGTAAGCATGTGAGTGTTAATTACCTGTCGCTTACCCGAATTCGGAGCTCTCCAGGAGCGTTCATAGATCTTCCTCGCAGCGTGTCCGATGCTGCCGCATTCTACCGGGCCGAGGAGGGGAACTCGACAGAGAATGTCTTCTGGTCTTAGTATGCTGAGGCCGAACATCCGGTGCCCCTTAGCGACCAGCTGAAGCAGCTGGTCAAGCTCCACAAGGCGGTCGAACAGGCCATGAAGGGCCTCATAGTTCGGCTGTGGCCTAAGGAGGCCATGCCTGGGAGCTACTTCGGCCTGGTGCGGCGGCTGGTGGATGCGTGCCCGTGGGTTGAAGTCATCAAGCACTCCGCTTGTATTGAAGGTGCGCGTCGGGCCCTTGCCCGCGCAAAGGTGCACTGGGGCAAGATGGATGCCCAGAAGCTTGTGACGGACCCCCCCACCAGAGGGCAAGGAGCATCGCACGCCCGAGATGTATTATAGGAGTGTGCTGAAGGGCGCCCGCACTATTGCGGGTGAGTGCTCCAAAGATGTAATATTTGAGTAGACTCGCATTTTGTTATCCTTTGCGCTGAAAACTTAGTTCATATGCGCTAAGCAACGCTTGTTAATTTAAAATATTACCTTCTGTGCGGCTGTTTATCAAATCTGAGAGATGGCAAGTCGTCGGCTTCAGCCCCCATGCCACGAGTGCTGGGGTGTTCGGGATAAACTCGAGCGCTCTTGTTCCCATTTTTGGGTCCATCTAGGGAGGCGCTCAACACAACGAACAAGGCAACCGGACTTATAATGCTTGAACACTCTCACTTAGCCATAGAATTCTATAATTTTAAATTTCGGCGAAGCCCCTAGTTTTCGGAAGGCCGAATTTGGGGCGCTATCCACGCCTTGGCCGGACAGAATCCGGCTCCTCGCTCGAAGCGGCATAAGTCTTTAGGGACTCGCAAAGAACCTCTTGAACAGCGACCAGCTCTCGCCTCATCATGACGGTCAGTTTTAGCTTTCTCCACTGAGGCGTTAACCCAGCTCAACTGGGGCGCAATCGCAGTGGTTCTCCCAGTGCTACCTTAGCCGATAAAACGGAACGTAAGGTACCAAAACATGGGAGCCGGGCAAACCCAACTATTGACCCAAGAACATGATTCGGAGCTGATGCATATAATGCTATAAGTTCAGGGTGCCGCACTTGTGAAAGTGTTCGGACTTATCACACCATAACGCGGGAAACATAAGCCCCTGGTGTATTTAGCCGTACCAAAACGTACGGATGCAACATGTCATAGATGAACATATGTGTAAGAAAGAAATGCAATTAGAAGCAAAAATGTGATGCATTGCTTTATTCAATAAAAATTGCTGTAAGTGCAGGACGATACAAGTGGTGCGGTAAGCAAGAGATGGGACTGTTTAACATGTACCCCTCCAGGGGTAGGCTACGGAATAATGCATAAAACAGATTTAATGCTCATGATGGAGACCACCTGGGTTTTCGTTGTAGCCTTTCTCCTTCCCTGGCTGTTGCATCGTGGGTTCGGCATGTCTGCTGCCGGACAGGGCCTCTAACGAACGGAGTCCTGTAGGTAAAAAATAAAAGGAAAAGAAAAAGAAAGGACAGACTTAAGAGCCCTTGTGCGGTTGAGCCGCAGTCTGGGCTTAGCGTGGTCGAGCCCCTTGCCCCATGCCCATGGTATCTTTAGAGCGTAATGGAGTACGCGAAGGGTCTGTCTTAATGTTTTACAGGGGCTGGGGTTGGGGCCGCACTGCTACGCGTGCTCAGAATGTGCCAGGTGGTCGTGTTGTAGGTTACTCCGGGCACGCTTAGCTGTGTCCGGCCGCTTGGCAGCCGGACTCGAGAATTGCCTTAAAAGGCTGCTTTGTACTTCTGCCGCGAGAGCCGCTGTATGTTCCTCCGTTCGGAGGGAGCGTTCAGTGTTTCCGTTGACCGTGATGACTCCTCTAGGGCCTGGCATCTTGAGCTTGAGGTATGCATAGTGCGGCACCGCGTTGAACTTTGCGAACACGGTACGTCCGAGCAAGGCATGATAGCCGCTGCGGAACGGGACTATGTCGAAGATTAACTCCTCGCTTCGGAAGTTATCCGGGGATCTGAAGACCACTTCCAGTGTAACTGAGCCTGTACAATTGGCTTCTACACATGGTATGACGCCTTTAAAGGTCATCTTGGTAGGTTTAATCCTTGAGGGGTCTATGCCCATTTTGCGCACCGTGTCCTGATAAAGCAGGTTTAGGCTGCTGCCGCTATCCATCAGGACTCTGGTGAGCTGAAATCCATCAACGATTGGGTCTAGAACCAATGCGGCGAACCCACCATGGCGAATGCTGGTGGGGTGGTCCCTTCGGTCAAAGGTGATCGGGCAAGAGGACCATGGATTGAACTTCAGGGCAACTGGCTCCATCGCGTATATATCCCTGAGTGCACGCTTCCGCTCCCTTTTGGGTATGTGCATGGCATATATCATGTTCACCGTCCGCACCTGTGGGGGGAAACCCTTCTGTCCTCTATTGTTTGGCGGTCGGGTCTCTTCCTCGTCGTCGCTATGTAGCCCCTTGTCGCTGTTTTCGGCAATTAACTTGCCTGCCTGCTTGAACAACCAACAGTCCCTATTGGTGTGGTTAGCTGGCTTTTCAGGGGTGCCATGTATCTGGCACAAGCGGTCGAGAATTCGGTCCAAATTGGACGGACCCTGAGTTGTTCTTTTGAATGGCTTTTTCCGTTGACCGGGTTTAGAGCCTCTGAATCCGGCATTGACTGCCGTAACCTCACTGTTATCGCCGCTAATGCAGCGTTTGTTTTTGTTGCGACGTGACCTGCCACTACTGTCCTTGATATCCGGACTGCCAGAATTTTTGTTGAGGTTGTTGCTGCGTGCTAGCCAGCTGTCCTCACCTGCACAGAAGCGGGTCATGAGTGATGTAAGGGCTGCCATGGATTTCGGCTTTTCCTGTCCCAGGTGCCGGGCAAGCCACTCGTCGCGGATGTTATGCTTGAAGGCCGCGAGGGCCTCGGCATCCGGACAGTCAACGATTTGGTTTTTCTTGGTTAAGAACCGTGTCCAGAATTGTCTGGCCGATTCGTCTGGCTGCTGAATTATGTGGCTTAGGTCATCTGCATCTGGTGGTCGCACGTACATGCCTTGGAAGTTATCGAGGAATGCGGCTTCCAGGTCCTCCCAACTCCCGATTGACTCTACTGGCAAGCTGTTAAGCCAGTGCCGGGCTGGTCCTTTAAGTTTGAGTGGGAGATATTTGATGGCGTGGAGATCGTCTTCGCGGGCCATGTGGATGTGGAGGAGATAGTCCTCGATCCAGACCGCGGGGTCTGTTGTGCCATCATAAGATTCAATATTGACGGGTTTAAACCCTTCTGGGATTTGATGATCCATTACCTCATCCTGTGAAGCACAGTGGGTGTGCGGCGCCTCTGTACTGGGCAATATCGCGACGGAGCTCAAAAGAGCTTTGTCTGTTGTGTTCGGCCCGGCCGGACTTCCTGTGTCCGGGGTGACGGTGATCGTCACGTATCGTGGGGCGCCCACGTGATCCATAGATCGATCTTGATTGTCTTGCCTTATCCTCCAATATGTCGTGCAGGTCCGGAGTGTTCCCCTGTGGCCTTGTGCTTTTCGAGCGATGCCGGGGTACCGGTCTAGTGAAGGGCCTTGAGGCCTCTCTGTCGCGACCACGGGGTGGTCGATCAGCCGTATTGTCTCCTGGTGAAGCGGGATCATATGCCTCCACCTCTAATCGGGGGAGCATCTTACGTTTGGGGTAGCTTTTGGAGGGGCATTCGAGTTCATGCTCTTCGGCCGCGAGGACTTCGGTCCATCTGTCGGCTAGCAGATCTTGATCAGCTCTAAGCTGCTGCTCCTTTTTCTTGAGGCTGTTTGCCGTGGCCATAAGCCTACGTTTGAAACGCTCCTATTCGACGGGATCCTCAGGCATGACGAATTCGCCATTGTCGAGGCTTGCCTCGTCTCCGGAGGGAGGCATATAGTCCTCTACCTCTTCTTCGGCCGCTCTCTCATGAGGGCTGGCGTCCCCCTCCTCCTGTGCTGGATCTTGCTGGAGTGGGTTGTCTTCGGCGCTATCCGGTGTATTATTGTCTCCGGTGCCGGAATCCTCATTCTTGCTATGGCGGGATTTAGAGCGGCGCCGCTGACGCCGACGCTTGGGCTGTTTCTTGGAGGGGTCATCCTCCGCTATTCCTTTGCCGTTCCATCCTTTGGGATATCCACCATGTATATGTCGTATGAAGAGGTGGCTTTCCAGTGCCCGGTGGGCGCTGGTTCTTGGTCGTCTCCGGCATCGTCGTCCATACCGTCGATGTCCTCAGAGTCGTAATCTAGCATGTCGATTAGGTCACCGACAGTGGCTACCAAGTGGGTGGTGGGTGGGCTCTGAATTTCTTCGTCGTCCGCATCCCAACCGTCCTGGCCGCAGTCCGGCCAGGCCTCTCCTGATAACGAGAGGTACTTTAGAGAACTTAAGATGTCGCCAAAAGGTGAGTGTTGAAAGATGTCCGCCGCGGTGAACTCCATGATCGGCGCTCAATCGGATTCGATTGGAGGGGGCGCGGGAGGTCCGGAGTCCGGCACCTCGGAGTCACGAGCTTCATGGGGGACAAGATCGGTGTTCGGCTCTATCGCCGTAGAGGTTGCAGCCCCCGAGGTGGTGTCTAGCCATCCATCCTTGGTCTGCGCAGCCGGCTCCGAGTCGAAGATCGGAGTGGGTTCAAGTGTGGCCTCCAGGGTACTGCCGGCTACAGAGCTAAATCATGCCCATCATGATAGTACGGCACGCTCGGCTGTGGCTCGAATCCGTCGAGGATCAAGTCCCCGCGGATGTCAGCCGTGAAGTTCCAACTTCCAAATATGACATGACGGCCAGGGGCGTAGCCTTCGATCTGCTCTAGCTGGCCAAGTGAATTGACCCGCAGTGCGAAGCCGCCGAATACGAAGATCTATCTGGGGAGGAAGGTCTCACCCTGGACTGCATCGTCATTGATGATCGAAGAAGCCATCGAGCCTATCGGTGACGACACAGAGGAACTCTCAATGAAAGCACCAATGTCGGTGTCAAAACCGGCGGATCTCGGGTAGGGGGTCCCAAACTGTGCGTCTAGGCGGATGGTAACAGGAGACGAGGGACACGATGTTTTTACCCAGGTTCGGGCCCTCTTGATGGAGGTAAAACCCTACGTCCTGCTTGACTAATATTGATGATGTGGGTTACAAGAGTAGATCTACCACGAGATCAAGGAGGCTAAACCCTAGAAGCTAGCCTATGGTATGATTGTTGTTCGTCCTATGGACTAAAGCCATCCGGTTTATATAGACACTGGAGAGGGCTAGGGTTACACAGAGTCGGTTACAATGGTAGGAGATCTACATATCCGTATCGCCAAGCTTGCCTTCCACGCCAAGGAAAGTCCCATCCGAACACGGGACGAAGTCTTCAATCTTGTATCTTCATAGTCTTGGAGTCCGGACGATGATGGTAGTTCGGCTATCCGGACACCCCCTAGTTCGGGACTCCCTCAGGCGGTGCAGTGGTGGAGCGCGGGTTGGTACAACCGCGGGGACGGCCTCGGGGCAGTGGCTGGGACCGCGTATCGCGGCACTACGGCCCATAGGGGCGACGCAGCGGCAATGGGCAAGTTAATGCGGCCACGAGGAGAACCACTGGGCGGTGGCGCTGCGGCCCGACAAGGCGACGGAACGGCAGCCCATTGCTCAATCGATGGAGGGGCGCGCTGAACTCGGGAACGATCTTCATGGGACCTACGGAGGTGCGCATAACTGACGGGCCAGGTCGGTCGCGCGGTGTAGATGAGGCAGATCGCAACGGTGAGCGGGTGATCAAGCCGATCGCGCGCGAGGTCAGGGACGCCGCTTGGTGGAGGCGGGGTGGTGGCGGAGTCCGAGATGAGGCCGGTGATGACGGATGGTGTGGGACGTCGTGCGAACGAGATTGTCAGCACCGACACCCGGGCTGCCAAAGTAGCACCGGTGCCCGGGCAGCGAGGCCAAAGCGACCAACGGAGCAGCGGCACCCGAGTTGAGGCGGCCGACGAGCCTGACGCAACCGTCTCGAGGCAGCCAAAGACGAGGCCGTCGAGGTAGACTGTCTGGCCGCCGTGTAGACATGACGGAGGCGGGTGGCATGGATCGTTTGGCGGGCTGACGCGCGAGCGACGACTATGATTGGCCACCGTATGGCACGAGGCCGCCGGGTGTAGGCGATGCAGGTGTCCCGGTCGGAGTAGGGCGGTGATGGCCGGCGCAGGGCGACAGACGGGCCGACGCACAGACGACGGCCTTGAGATCTGCCTGTTGCGCGAGGCCGCCGGGTCGGTGAAGTAGCTGGCCGGTCGCCCCGGTGTCGGAGTCGAGGCGCGCGGTGTCGACGGCAGCGGCGGGCGACGCAAACCGATCAAGCATAGATCAGAAAACCAAAAAGAAAAACACCGATCAAAACGACCGACGAGAGAGCGAAAAAACCCGAAGCAAGCGCTTGGGAAAAAGACTCTCTAGGGCAGCCGGCCAACACGGCAGGCGGACGAACCCTAGGTACGGGCGGCGTAGCCCCCGACGACGGTCATGAAGGCAGACCGCCCAGGGGGCGGCACGCGTGTGCGGAGGCGACGACGGCTAGGGTTTAGGATCGAGATAAGGCTGATACCATGTTAGAAGGGAGAGAGAGAGATTTGGTGGAATTGTTCGTTATATTGCTTGAGCCTCGTGGGCATAGATATAGGAGTACAATCATCTACTTAGAGTACAAGACAAGACAGAACAAATCCTAGTCTATCTCGTCTTGCCTAATAATCACGATACTCAACAAAGAGTGATGCCCGCAGTCCCCGCCATATATGTCGGCCAGCAGCTCGCGCCCCTACTCCCTGGAGATGCATCGTAAATAAACATTGTTGGGATGCTTACGGTACAACTCACCACCCATGATGCAGTATGCGGTGGACCGGCGAGCCACGCGCTCCGCATTTTCCTCCTTCTCCGGCAGGGTCCCCTGAAGCAAGTACACCTTGAACTCCTCGGTCCAGCACCCCTCCTGAGGCTCGACCACGAGGAGAAGACGGCCCCCCGAGGTTGGGCCGCAAGCTGGGGCGCCCGTCGCAGGGGCTTGGGGAAGGTCTTCTTGAGGTGGTGCCTGTTCCACAGCGGCGGGGGGGGGGGGGGGCTACTGACGGCTTGAATAGTCGTTCCTCGAAGACGCCTGGCTCCTGAGGCAGCCGGCGGGACGCCCTCTTGACGATGTCGTCTGCTCCTTATTTGTGCCTCGTGGCACATGCTGCAATTCCAAGCCCAAGAATAGTTTTTCCATTTTGCATACCTCCTCCAGGTATGCTTCCATGTGCTCGTCCTTCGGTGTGTAGTCTTTGTTGGAGAAGTTGACGAGGAGCTAGGAGTCGCTGTCGGTGTCAAAACCGGCGGATCTCGGGTAGGGGTCCCGAACTGTGCGTCTAAGGCTAATGGTAATAGGAGGCGGGGGACACGATGTTTACCCAGGTTAGGGCCCTCTCGATGGAGGTAATACCCTACTTCCTGCTTGATTGATCTTGATGATATGAGTATTAAAAGAGTTGATCTACCATGAGATCGTAGATGCTAAACCCTAGAAGCTAGCCTATGATTATGATTGTTGTTGTCCTACGGACTAAACCCTCCGGTTTATATAGACACCGGAGGGGGCTAGGGTTACACAGAGTCGGTTATAGAGAAGGATATCTACATATCCAATTGCCAAGCTTGCCTTCCACGCAAAGAAGAGTCACACTCGGACACGGTACGAAGTCTTCAATCTTGTATCTTCATAATCCAACAGTCCGGTCAAAGTATATAGTCCGGTTGTTCGAGGACCCCCTAATCCAGGACTCCCTCAGTAGCCCCTAAACCAGGCTTCAATGACGATGAGTCTGACGCGCAGATTGTCTTCGGCATTGCAAGGCGGGTTCCTTCTCCGAATACTCCATAGAAGATTTTGAACACGAAGATCGTGTCCGGCTCTGCAAAAAAAATTCCACATACCACCATAGTGAGCACAACATTCCCAAATCTAATCTGCTGACAACTTTTCATAGTGTGATGTCACGCCATGGCTCGGTCATTATTCGAACCATTTTTCTCAACCAGCTACTGCACACATTGCGAGGCGGTTTCCTTGGAACGTCTTGTTAAAGCAGAGATCATGTCCCCTTATCACGGGATTCTCATCAATATGGGTGTGGGTAACCCAACCGCGCCATCAATCGCGGCACTTGGGGAATAAGCGATTTTACGGGCAAGTGGGGAGGTGCACAGTTTCTACCGCCTTTATAAAGGGATAGGGATTCTCCTTTTTCACCCACGCCTTCTTCTTCCTTCGCTCATCCATTCTCACACGCTCGAGCTCCAGCGCCCAAGTTCTTACCTTCTTCGTAAAGCCATTGCAAACATGTCCGGAGCGGGAGGCAAGTGGATGGCCTGCTCCATTACGGAGGAGGACATCACAAAGCTCCGGGAGGTCGGATACTTGGCCGCAGACATCGCGCATAGGCTCCCGGACGCAGGGCAGATCGTTGCTACTCCGGAACCCCACGAGAGGGTTGTGTTTCTCGCCCACTTCGTCCGCGGACTGGGATTTCCTCTCCACCCATTTGTTCATGGTCTCATGTTTTACTATGGGCTATATTTCCACGATCTGGCCCCCAATTTCATCCTCAACATCTCGGCGTTCATCGTCGTGTGTGAGGCCTTCCTCCGTATCAAGCCCCACTTCGGCCTGTGGCAGAAGATCTTCAACATGAAGCCGAAGATAGTGGTCGGCCAGTAAGCGGAGTGCAGAGGTGCCATGGTGGGCAAGATGCCCAATGTCACCTGGCTCGAAGGCTCCTATGTGGAGACCGTGAAGGGGTGGCAATCGGGGTGGTTCTATATCACTGAGCCGCGTGACTCCAACTGGGCGGCGACCCCCGAATTTCGATACGGCATCCCCATGCGGCTTACCTCCTGGAAAAGGAAGGGTTTAGCCTGGGGTGAGCCAGCGGAGCTGACCGGACTCCAGATGTGCGTCAAGAATATGATAAGCAAGAAAATCAAGCTTGTCAACATGGTCCAGGTCATGCTCTTCCACCGGATCCTCCCGTGTCAAAGACGGGCATTCAATATGTGGGAGTTCGACCCGGCCGAACACCAGACATTGCGAGAGCTCTTCGACATGACACACAAAGACGTCTGGAAGGTGCTGTTCAAGGCCGCCGATATGCCTCCTCCCCTTACAGAGGATCGCGGACTCAGCGCAAAGCGCCGCGCCAAACCGATAGGCTATCTATATTTCACAAGATGCGCTTTTCCTAGTATGTTCGTGGGAGGAATCTAAGCCTCCATGTCGATTTAATAGGACTGGGTAGCGACAACGGAGCAGATCGATTATCCAGCTCCACTACCTGAAGATCCAACAATAGCTCTCTTAACGGATATGCTGTTTTCGGCACCCTACGAGGTGCCGGAGAAGAAGGCCAAGAAGAAGGCCACGAGGACCAGGAAAGGTCTCCGGCGCAAGGTGGTGTCGGACTCATCGTCTGAAGACACCAAGGCGCACTCCTCCAACGAAAACGAGGAGGAGGAAGAGGAAAACCCCCCCCCCCCCCCCAAAACCAAGGGGAGAAGAAAAGGAAGGCCGCCCCGTTTGGGGAGGCTGAAGGGTCCAAGAAGGGAAGGACCTCCCTCCGGACCACTCCACAACTGCCGCCTAGAGCGATGAGGAGTGGCTGCCCAGGGACAAGCCCCTGGCGAAGTCGTAAGTATCCGGATACCCTAATACTTCTGGCATGTTTTGATTTATTGCTTCTTATCATGTTAAATATGATCATGTAGTCCGTCCAAAGCCTGCATCGATTTATCCTCCTCGGATGGGTCTTTGAGCGCGTCAGCGATGAACAGCGATTCGCTCCCGACGGCCACCACCCCCCGGCCCGTGGACGACACCGAGGTGTTGTCTCAGGGGATACTGGGCCAGGGGGAGACAGTTTTGGAGGCGCCCCAAGGTGAAACCCCCGATGCCGGGTGATACGTCCATTTTACATCATGCTTTTATGTCAATATTTATTGCATTATGGGCTGTTATTTCACGTTATGTCACGATACTTATGGCTATTCTCTCTTATTTTACAAGGTTTACATGAAGAGGGAGAATGCCGGCAGCTGAAATTCTGGGCTGGAAAAGGAGCAAATATTGAAGGACTACTCTGCGCAACTCCAAAAGTCCTGAAACTCCACGGAATACCTTGAAATAAATAAAGAAAAATCGTCGCCAAAGATGAAGGCCAGGGGGCCCACACCCTGCTCACGAGGGTGGCCCCCCCTAGGCGTGCCCCCCTACCTCGTGGGCCCCCTGGTGGCTCTCCGACGCCCATCTTCTCCTATATGAAGTCTTTCGATGAGAAAAAACCCGAAGAGAACCTTTCGGGATGAGACTCCGCCGCCATGAGGCGGAACCTTGGTGGAACCAATCTAGGGCTCTGGCGGAGCTTTTCTGCCGGGGACACTTCCCTCTGGGAGGGGGAAATCATCACCATCGTCATCACCAGCGCTCCTCTCATCGAGAGAGGGCAATCTCCATCTACATCTTCACTAGCACCATCTCATCTCCAAACCCTAGTTCATCTCTTGGATCCAATTCTTGTCTCCAAGTCCGGGATTGGTGCTAGTAGTTTGCTAGTAGCGTTGATTACTCTTTGTAGTTGATGCTAGTTGGTTTATTTGGTGGAAGATCATATGTTCAGATCCTATATGCACATTATTACCCCTCTGATTATGAACATGAATATGATTTGTGAGTAGTTACGTTTGTTCCTGAGGACAAGGGAGAAATCTTGCTATTAGTAGTCATGTGAATTTGGTATTCGTTCAATATTTTGATAAGATGTATGTTGTCTAACCTCTAGTGGTGTTATGTGAACGTCAACTACATAACGCTTCACCATTATTTGGGCCTAGAGGAAGGCATTGGGAAGTAATAAGTAGCTGATGGGTTGCTAGAGTGACAGAAGCTTAAACCCTAGTTTATGCGTTGCTTCATAAGGGGCTGATTTGGATCCATATGTTTCATGCTATGGTTAGGTTTACCTTAATACTTTTGTTGTAGTTGCGGATTCTTGCAATAGAGGTTAATCATAAGTGGGATGCTTGTCCAAGTAAGGGCAGTACCCAAGCACCGGTCCACCCACATATCAAATTATCAAAGTACCGAACGCGAATCATATGAGCGTGATGAAAACTAGCTTGACGATATTCCCATGTGTCCTCGGGAGCGCTTTTCCTATTATAAGAGTTTGTCCAGGCTTGTCCTTTGCTACAAAAAGGATTGGGCCACCTTGCTGCACTTTATTTAGTTTTGTTACTTGTTGCTCGTTACAATTTATCTTATCACAGAACTATCTGTTACCACTTATTTCAGTACTTGCAGAGAATACCTTGCTGAAAACTGCTTATCATTTCCTTCTGCTCCTCGTTGGGTTCGACACTCTTACTTATTGAAAGGACTATGATAGATCCCCTATACTTGTGGGTCATCAAGACTATTTTCTGGCGCCGTTGCCGGGGAGTGAAGTGCCTTTGGTAGGTGGAATTTGCTAAGGAAAAATTTATTTAGTGTGCTGAAATTTTCTGTCACTTGTTACTATGGAAAGTAATTGTTTGAGGGGCTTGTTTGGGGTATCTTCACCCCATCCGATTGAGCCAAGAGTTGCTCCTCAACCCACTGAACCTATTGAATCTATTGAAGATGAAACTGCTTTTCAGATTCCCTCGGGTATGATGGAAAAACTGCTAGCTAACACTTTCGCAGGAGATGGAACAAAGCATCCTGACGAACATCTACGCTTTGTGGATGATATTTGTGGACTATTTAAGCTTGCAGGTATACCGGATGATGTTGTTAAGAAAAGGCTTTCCCTTTATCTTTGGAGGGAGACGCATTGACATGGTATAGGCTATGTGATGATATGAGATCATGTAACTATAAAAGAGTGAAATTGGAATTTCATCAAAAGTATTACCCTATGCATCTTGTTCATCGTGATCGCAATTATATATATAATTTTTGGCCTCGCGAAGGAGAAAGCATCGCTCAAGCTTGGGGGAGGCTTAAATCAATGTTATATTCATGCCCTAATCACGAGCTCTCAAAATTGACAATTCTCCAGAATTTTTATGCCCGGCTTTCTGATAACAATCGCACCATGCTCGATACTTCTTGTGCTGGCTCTTTTATGATGAAGTCTATTGAATTTGGATGGAATCTATTGGATAGAATTAAACGCAACTCTGAAGATTGGGACCTCGACGAAGGTAAGGAGTCAGGTATGACACCTAAGTTTGATTGTGTTAAATCTTTTATGGATACCGATATTTTCCGTAAGTTTAGCACTAAATATGGACTTAACTCTGAGATAGTAGCTTCTTTCTGTGAACCTTTTGCTACTTATGTTGATCTCCCCAAGGAGAAGTGGTTTAAATATCATCCTCCCATAGAAGTAAAAGTAGCTGCACCTATTAAAGTTGAAGAAAAGATTGTCACTTACAATGATCCTATTGTTCCTACTTCTTATGTTGAGAAACCTCCTTTCCCTGTTAGAATGAAGGATCATGCTAAAGCTTCAACTGTTGTTCGTAAAAGCAATATTAGGACTTATACACCTCCTGAGCAAGTCAAAGTAGAACCCAATATTGCTATTGTTAAAGATCTCTTGTCGGATAATATTGATGGGCATGTTCTTCAATTCACTGGTGAAACTGCTAGAATTGCTAAACCCTGTGATAGAGATAAGCATAGACCTGTGGTAGGCGTGCCTGTTATTTCTCTTAAAATAGGAGATCATTGTTATCATGGCTTATGTGATATGGGTGCTAGTGCTAGTGCTATACCCATTGAGTTATACAAAGAAATTATGCATGAGATTGCACCTGCAGAGTTAGAAGAAATTGATGTTACAATTAAACTTGCAAATAGAGATACTATCTCTACCTAATAATAAAGCAAATTGGGTTTCCGCCATCCGTCATGCACTTTTGTAGAAAACCCCCTGCATTTTTCATGAATTAACCCGCAGTACACACTTAAGTCATAACCGAACCGTTATTTTACATTTTTACGGAAACCCCCTGACGTATTAGATAATTCACCCGCCGATCATATATAAGTCAAACAAATGTTTTTCTAAATTATTCATATCTTTTAAACCGTAACTCCGATTTTAACATGTTATATATGAAAATTGATTAGAAAAATGTGTAGAATCAGAATATGATGTTATTTTGTTTGTTAAATATTTTTTAAATATTATTTTGGAAGATATTTAAGTCAAACAAATATTTTTCTTAATTATCCATATCTATTAAACCGTAACTCCGATTTTAACATGTTATATACGAAATTTGAATAGAAAAATATGTAGAATTTGAATATGATGTTATTTCTACCTATTAAATATTTTAAAATATTATTTTAAAAATAAAACTTGTAACCTATAGGGAACGTCCGTTTTTCTTTCGTACCACGACGATCTGGATTGCAAATAAACAACCACTAAAATCATAAAGAGACGAAAGAAAACATCGATAACCACACATGAGCACCTCTAAAAAAACTGGCAAGGGAAAAACAACATTGAAACACACTTTGGTTTGTGTGAACACTGAGGCCACTGAGGGTGAGAAGGAGGATAAGCGGCAACATAAAAATGATGCCTCGCTAAAATAAAATGCATGAACATATTATGGTTATTGGGTTAAGAGTGTGTGTTATTTTTTTCTCCCGTTGCAACGCACGGGCTCTTTTGCTAGTATCTCCAATGGGAATTGTTAGAGATGTTGAAGTCTTGTGTGGGAAAACCAAATATCCCGCTGATTTTCTTGTTCTTGGTTCTCCACAAGATAGCTTTTGTCCCATTATAGTTGGTAGACCCTTCTTGCATACTATTAATGCTACGATAGATTGCGAAAAAATATTGTTACTGTTGGCTTGGATGAAATGGTTCATGAGTTTAATTTCTCTAAATTTAGTAAACAACATCATGAGGAAGAATTGCCTAGTAAGGATGAAATTATTGGTCTTGCCTCTATTGCTGTACCTCCTAGTGATCCTTTAGAACACTATTTGCTAGACCATGAAAATAATATGTTCATGAATGAAAGAAGGGAAATAGATGAAGTATTCTTTAAACAGGAACCTATTCTACAACACAATTTGCCTGTTGAAATCCTAGGGGATCCCCCTCCACCCAAGGGTGATCCCGTTTTTGAGCTTAAACTGTTGCCTGATAATCTTAAATATGCTTATCTTGATGAAAAGAAAATATATCCTGTTATTATTAGCGCTAACCTTTCAGAGCATGAAGAGGAAAGATTATTGAAAACTCTGAAGAAGCACTGTGCTGCTATTGGTTATACTCTGGATGATCTTAAGGGCATTAGTCCCACTCTATGTCAACATAAAACAAATTTGGAAGCTGATGCCAAACTAGTTTGTGATCCTCAACGACGTTTGAATCCTAAAATGAAAGAAGTAGTAAGAAAAGAAATACTCAAGCTTCTGGAGGCAGGTATAATTTATCCCGTTGCTGATAGTCAGTGGGTAAGTCCTGTTCATTGTGTCCCTAAGAAGGGAGGTATTACTCTTGTCCCTAATGATAAAGATGAATTGATCCCTCAAAGAATTATCACAGGTTATAGGATGGTAATTGATTTCTGCAAATTAAATAAGGATACCAAGAAGGATCATTACCCCTTACCTTTTATTGATCAAATACTAGAAAGACTATGCAAACATACACATTATTGCTTTCTAGATGGTTATTCTGGTTTCTCTCAAATACCTGTGTCAGCTAAAGATCAATCAAAGACTACTTTTACATGCCCTTTTGGTACTTTTGCTTATAGACGTATGCCTTTTGGTTTATGTAATGCACCTGCTGCCTTTCAAAGATGCATGATGGCTATATTCTCTGACTTTTGCGAAAAGATTTATGAGGTTTTCATGGACGACTTTTCCGTCTATGGTTCCTCTTTTGATGATTGCTTAAGCAATCTTGATCGAGTTTTGCAGAGATGTGAAGAAACTAATCTTGTCTTGAATTGGGAAAGTGCCACTTTATGGTTAATGAAGGTATTGTCTTGGGCACAAAGTTTCTGAAAGAGGTATTGAAGTTGATAAAGCCAAGGTTGATGCTATTGAAAAGATGCCATGTCAAAAGGACATCAAAGGTATAAGAAGTTTCCTTGGTCACGCGGGATTTTATAAGAGGTTCATTAAGGACTTCTCAAAAATCTCTCGGCCTCTGACTAATTTATGACAAAAAGATGTACCGTTTGTCTTTGATGATGATTGTGTAGAAGGATTTGAAATACTTAAGAAAGCACTAGTCTCTGCACCTGTTGTTCAGCCACCTAATTGGAATTTACCCTTTGAAATTATGTGTGATGTTAGTGATTATGCTGTAGGTGTTGTCCTAGGTCAGAGAGTTGATAAGAAATTAAATGTTATCCGTTATGCTAGTAAGACTCTAGACAGTGCTCAAAGAAATTACGCTACTACCGAAAAGGAATTTTTAGCAGTGGTGTTTGCTTGTGATAAGTTTAGACCTTATATCGTTGATTCCAAAGTTACTATTCACACTGATCATGCTTCTATTAAATATCTTATGGAAAAGAAGGATGCAAAACCTAGACTTATTAGATGGGTTCTCCTGCTTCAAGAATTTGATTTGCATATTGTTGATAGAAAGGGAGCTGAGAACCCTGTTGCAGACAACTTGTCTAGGTTAGAGAATGTTCTTGATGACCCACTACCTATTGATGATAGCTTTCCTGATGAACAATTAAATGTCATAAGCGCTTCTTGTAGCACTCCTTGGTATGCTGATTATGCTAATTATATTGTTGCTAAATTTATACCACCTAGCTTCACATACCAGCAAAAGAAAAAGTTTTTCTATGACTTGCGGCATTACTTTAGGGATGATCCACATCTTTATAAAGAATGAGTAGATGGTGTCATTAGACGTTGTGTACCTGAGCATGAACAGGAACAAATCCTAAGCAAGTGTCACTCCGAAGCTTATGGAGGACACCACGCTGGAGATAGAACTGCACATAAGGTATTGCAATCTGGTTTTTATTGGCCTACTCTCTTCAAAGATGCCCGTAAGTTTGTTTTGTCTTGCGATGAATGTCAAAGAATTGGTAATATCAGTAGACATCAAGAAATGCCTATGAATTATTCACTTGTTATTGAGCCATTTGATGTTTGGGGCTTTGATTATATGGGACCCTTTCCTTCCTCTAATGGTTACACTCATATTCTAGTTGCTGTTGATTATGTTACTAAGTGGGTAGAAGCTATTCCAACTAGTAGTGCTGATCATAACACTTTTATTAAAATGCTTAAGGAAGTTATTTTTCCGAGGTTTGGAGTCCCTAGATACTTAATGACTGATGGTGGTTCACACTTTATTCATGGTGCTTTCCGTAAGATGCTTGCTAAATACGACGTTAATCATAGGATTGTATCTCCTTATCACCCTTAGTATAGTGGTCAAGTAGAATTGAGCAATAGAGAGCTCAAATTAATTTTGCAAAAGACTGTCAATAGGTCTAGAAAGAATTGGTCCAAGAAACTTGATGATGCATTATGGGCCTATAGAACTGCATATAAAAGTCCTATGGGTATGTCTCCGTACAAGATGGTCTATGGAAAAGCTTGTCATTTACCTCTCGAACTAGAACATAAGGCATATTGGGCTATTAAAGAGCTCAACTATGATTTCAAACTTGCCGGTGAGAAGAGGTTATTTGATATTAGCTCACTTGATGAATGGAGAGCCCAAGCTTATGAAAATGCCAAGTTGTTTAAAGAAAAGGTTAAAAGATGGCATGACAAAAGGATACAAAAGCGTGAGTTTAATGTAGGTGATTATGTACTGCTATACAACTCTCGTTTAAGATTTTTTGCAGGAAAACTTCTCTCTAAATGGGAAGGTCCCTACGTCATCGAGGAGGTCTATCGTTTCGGTGCCATAAAAATCAACAACTTCGCAGGCACAAATCCGAAGGTGGTAAATGGTCAAAGGATCAAACACTATATCTCAGGTAATCCTATAAATTTTGAAACTAATATTATTGAAACCGTGACCCCGGAGGAATACATAAAGGACACTTTCCAGAACATTCCAGACTCCAAAAAGGAATAGGTATGTGGTACGGTAAGTAAACCGACTCCAAAACAATTTTTAAGGCAATATTTCTCCGTTTTGGAATATTTAGAAAAATAGAAAAATAAGTAGAAGTACAGGAGGACATGAGGCCTCCACGAGGGTGGAGGGCGCGCCCTACCCCCCTGGGCGCGCCCCCCTACCTCGTGAGCACCTCATGTGGCCTCCGGACTCCGTTTCCTTGCACGATACGTATTTTGGTTGGTAAAAATTCATTATATATACTCCCGAAGGTTTTGACTCTCGTATCACGCAAATATCTTCTGTTTTTGTTTCGAGCTGTTGCTGCTGCAGATTAAAGCAAGATGTCTTCTCAAGAGTCAGTCGGAGAAAGCCGGGTATCTAACCCGGCACCGAAACCAACGGTAAACAGCGATGCTGACCACTTTGGGCCGGCAACGGAGGAAGATATGGAGGCTGACCTAATGAGAGTAGATGCCATGGAAGATCAAGAAGTCACCTCTCGCCTCCGAGCTGGATTTACAATGTGGGAACTACAGAGCTCAGCTATTCCAAACTCGGTTATCCCTTCCAGTGTTAAATTTCTTCCCTATGAAAATGTGAGGAGGAGTGTCTCTTGTTCTCCCGCATCTATGCAACACCCTTGGGTGCAAGGAGCTTTAACCGTTACAGGAAAGCTTCACAAGGAAATAATGGACCTTAAGCAGCAAGTCAATAAGCTCGAGGAGGAGAACCGTATTCTGACGGGAATCATTGCCAAGAATATTACACCTACAACAAAGAAGGAGAAATAATCACATGGGTATGGGCACTCCCTTTGGCAACTGCCAAGCTTGGGGGAGGTTTTTCTTAGTTTTTCTTAGTTCGATCCTATTAGTAGTATCTTGATTTAGTAGAATAAAGTCGTGGCATGATCTAGTTTTGAGTTTTGCTTTATGATCCTTCTTTGTGATCGAGTCCGTGAGCTATATAATAAATATTAGTGTTGAGTCAAGGGCTTGATTGTTTTGCCATGATCTTGGGTAAGTAGAAGAAAAGAATAAAAAGAATCAAGGAGCTCATATTGATCTTAGTGAAAGTAATGACTTCACATAGAAAGAGTATGATGATTAAAAGTTGTTGGGAGTTGGCAAATATAGCTTTGGTCATCATTGCAATTAATAGGAAGTAATAAAGAAAGAGAGGTTTCACATATAGATATATTATCATTGACATCTTTTATGGTTGGGAGCACTCATTAAAATATGACATGCTAAAGAGTTTAGGTTGGACAAGGAAGACAACATAATGAGTTATATTTTCTTACATTTGAGATAAAGTATGTTGTCATGGATCCTCTACCGTGTTGAGCTTGCCTTTCCCCCTCATGCTAGCCAAATTCTTAGCACCAAGTAGAAATACTACTTGTGCTTCCAAATACCCTTAAACCAATTTTGCCATGAGAGTCCACCATATCTACCTATGGATTGAGTAAGATCCTTCAAGTAAGTTGTCATCGGTGCAAGCAATAAAAATTGCTCTCTAAATATGCATGACTTATTAATGTAGAGAAATAAGCTTTGTACGAACTTGTTGTGGACGTAATAAAAGCAACAGGCTGCATAATAAAGGTTCACATGCAAGGGGCAATATAAAGTGACATTCTTTTGCATTAAGATTTTGTGCATCAACCCTAAACGCGCATGACAACCTCTTCTTCCCTCTGCGAAGGGCCTATCTTTTATCATTATCCTCTACCTTACAAGAGTCTCGGTGATCCTCACCATTCCTTTTCATTTTATCCTTTGGCAAGCTCAGCATGTTGGAAAGAGTATGATTTACATATCTAATTGGATGTGGGGGAGCATGAATTGTTATTGTTGACATTGCCCTTGAGGTAAAAGGTTGTGGGGCAAAAACCATAAACCCCTATCTTTCTCTGTGTCCAATTAAAACTCCGTAACCACAAGTATTGCGTGAGTGCTAGCAATTATGAAGGACTAAATGATAGTTGAGTATGTGGACTTGCTTTTAAGCTCTGACATAGACTCTTTCCGATGTTATGATAAATTGCAATTGCTTCAATGACTGAGATTATAATTGTTAGTGCCTAATAATGTTTCTGGTTCGTGCTTTGGCTTTGTGAATAGATCACTACTTGAACATGAGTAATCATATGACAAAATCTATTTATGTTGCTGTTATGAAATAATCATGATGCCTTCATGTCCGTATTTTATTTTTATCAACACCTCTACCTCTAAACATGAGGACATATTTATTGTTATCGGCTTTTCGCTTGAGGACAAGCGAGGTCTAAGCTTGGGGGAGTTGATACGTCCATTTTTTATCATGCTTTTATGTCAATATTTATTGCATTATGGGCTGTTATTTCACATTATGTCACGATACTTATGGCTATTCTCTCTTATTTTACAAGGTTTACATGAAGAGGGAGAATGCCGGCAGTTGGAATTTTGGGCTGGAAAAGGAGCAAATATTGAAGGACTACTCTGCGCAACTCCAAAAGTCCTGAGACTCCACGGAATACCTTGAAATAAATAAAGAAAAATCATCGCCAAAGATGAAGGCCAGGGGGCCCACACCCTGCTCACGAGGGTGGGGGGCGCGCCCCCTACCTCGTGGGCCCCCTGGTGGCTCTCTGACGCCCATCTTCGCCTATATGAAGTCTTTCGATGAGAAAAAACCGGAGAGAACCTTTCGGGACGAGACTCCGCCGCCACGAGGCAGAACCTTGGCGGAACCAATCTAGGGCTCTGGCGGAGCTTTTCTGCCAGGGACACTTCCCTCCGGCAGGGGGAAATCATCACCATCGTCATCACTAGTGCTCCTCTCATCGGGAGAGGGAAATCTCCATCAACATCTTCACCAGCACCATCTCATCTCCAAACCCTAGTTCATCTCTTGTATCCAATTCTTGTCTCCAAGTCCGGGATTGGTGCTAGTAGTTTGCTAGTAGTGTTGATTACTCTTTGTAGTTGATGCTAGTTGGTTTATTTGGTGGAAGATCATATGTTCAGATCCTATATGCACATTATTACCCCTCTGATTATGAACATGAATATGCTTTGTGAGTAGTTACATTTGTTCCTGAGGACAAGGGAGAAGTCTTGCTATTAGTAGTCATGTGAATTTGGTATTCGTTCGATATTTTGATAAGATGTATGTTGTCTAACCTCTAGTGGTGTTATGTGAACGTCGACTACATAAAACTTCACCATTATTTGGGCCTAGAGGAAGGCATTGGGAAGTAATAAGTAGATGATGGGTCGCTAGAGTGACAGAAGCTTAAACCCTAGTTTATGCGTTGCTTCGTAAGGGGCTGATTTGGATCCATATGTTTCATGCTATGGTTAGGTTTACCTTAATACTTTTGTTGTAGTTGCGGATGCTTGCAATAGAGGTTAATCATAAGTGGGATGCTTGTCCAAGTAAGGGCAGTACCCAAGCACCGGTCCACCCACATATCAAATTATCAAAGTACGGAACGCGAATCATATGAGCGTGATGAAAACTAGCTTGACGATATTCCCATGTGTCCTCGGGAGCGCTTTTCCTATTATAAGAGTTTGTCCAGGCATGTCCTTTGCTACAAAAAGGATTGGGCCACCTTGCTGCACTTTATTTAGTTTTGTTACTTGTTGCTCGTTACAATTTATCTTATCACAGAACTATCTGTTACCACTTATTTCAGTACTTGCAGAGAATACCTTGCTGAAAACTGCTTATCATTTCCTTCTGCTCCTCGTTGGGTTCGACACTCTTAGTTATCGAAAGGACTATGATAGATCCCCTATACTTGTCGGTCATCACCGGGCACATGGGGGGGGGGGGGGGAAGACCCCCATGGATTCTGATGAGGGGGGCCACAGTAGGTTTGGCCCCCAGCCGGATACTGCGCCAGAACCTCCAGTGGTTCCGGTTTCATGCAGGCAGCCCCTCGCTAAGGGGGGCAAGCCGCCTGTGCCGATGGCCTCTGTCCATCCAGAGGCCTCGGACAACTTGCTGGAATCGCTTCAGGGCTCTTCCATTAATGAAGAACACCGTACTCTTATGAGTACGGTGATTGTGAAGGTTCAGTCCGCCAAAAGCGGATTGACCGAAGCCTGCGCCAGCCTCCTAACAGGCTTTGAGGTAAGTAATTAAATTATGAGAAAATATCACAATATAGACAGTAGCCCCTGATGCTCTGTTTGGTGTTCAGAAAGAAAGGTCGAACAGAGGATCAAATAACATCTCCAGGAGTCTAATCATATTATGTCTATGTGAATAAGCAGGCGTCGCTGCTGGCCGCTGCCGCCTACACTGCGGAGGTCTCCAGACTGAAGCGGGACCTGGGGCGGGCCGAGGAAGAGCTCGGCCTCGGGAAGAGGTAGCTCGAGGAGAACAAAGGTATGTGATACCCCATCCTTGTGTCATATAAAGGATAGATTGTTGATGCTAATAGAAGCATCATGAATTGTAATAGGGGCCACGACCAAAGTGGCGGCCCTTAAGAAGGTGTTATCCGAGGCCGAAGACAAAGCGGCCAAGGAGCGCACCGAGCGCGAGAAACAGGAGGCTTGGGTTGATGAGGTCCAGCAAGAGCTCCAGGACTTCGTCAAAAAATTCGAGTCCTTGGAGCGTGACTCCAAGACGCAAGAGTCCGAGCTTGCGAAGGCCCTCCAGAGCGTGCAAGACGCCAAGGCCGAAGCCGAAAAGGCCCTCCAGGAGATTCAGGCGGCCAAGAAGATAGCGGTGGGTAAGGCATTCATTATGCAAAGCAAGCATGTGAAGGAGACTTTCTTTTTACTTACCCGAATTCGGAGCTCTCCAGGAGCGTTCGCAGATCTGTCGCGTAGCATATCGGATGCCACAGAGTTCTACCGTGCCGAAGAAGGGAGCTCGACGGAGAAGTTGTTCTAGTCTCAATATACTGGGACCGAACATCCGATGCCCTTGAGCGACCGGCTGAAGCAACTGGTCGAACTGCACAAGGCGGCCGAACAGGCCATGAAGGACTTCATAGTCCGGCTGTGGCCTGGCAAGCCCCTACCCAGCAGCTACTTCGGCCTTGTAAAGTGGATGGTGAATGCCTGTCCACGGCTTGAAGTCATTAAGCGGTCCGTCTGCATTGAAGGTGCGCGCAGGGCCTTGGCCCATGCGAAAGTGCACTGGGCGAAGATGGACGCCGAGAAGCTAGTGACGGAGGGGCCACCGAAGGGCAAGGAGCATCGCCGCCCCGAACAGTATTATGGAAATGTCCTGAAGGGTGCCCGCCTTGTGGCGGATGAATGTGCTAAGGATGTAATATTTGAATGAATATACTCATGTC